>NC_048300.1:72115818-72154732 GCF_013100865.1 Trachemys scripta elegans
CAGGTATTTATAACTATGTCAAACATAGGGTAGATGGGAGAATCAAAAGCCTCATAGGTGGATGCATGCATATTATTACTGCTACCAGCATAATAATTAATGTGGGCTATGCTCATTATATGGTGATCACCTCTGGTGCCAGAACAATTGTTTCAAAAGAACTGAAATTACTGCACTGGGAATTCTGAGGATACCCAAGGGTAAATACAGGCATCTATAACTGAAATATCCATTTAAATTCTTGTCTATATCTATATATAACTATATAACTATATAGATATAGACAAGATATAATATATAGATATAGACAAGAAATTAAATGGATATAATATATAGATATAGACAAGAAATTAAATGGATATTTCAGTTATAGATGCCTGTATTTACCCTTGGGTATCCTCAGAATTATATATATATATGATGTCTATATATGTCTATGTATAAAATATGGACTTTTTTTAATCTGATAAATCCCAATAAAACACCCCCAAACCAAAAAAGTATGAAATTGGCATTTATTTAATAAACACCTGAAATGGTTACCCCTATCTAAGGGATTGTGTACACAAAGCTGACAGGGATGTGATTTCTAAAGTGCACTAATATTTTGCACATTGATTCGTTCATTTAGACCCTGTTGGTGTCCCCTTAAGTTTCCTTAGTGCGCTTTAATATAGTGCTGTTGAAAAGAGTTGTATGTTAATGCTCACTAGGGAACATTACAAAGAGATTATTCATTACAGGATATACTTCTGCAAGGAGTAATGTATATAAATTACTCATTACAGAATATAAAGAGCCCCCCAAAAAACTGCATGTAAAGTGTATTTTTGTACATAGCTAAAATGGTTTTTAACTATTTCCATGGCAAGCATAGGATTTTCCATGACTGCTCATCTGGCTGACTTTCTATGCAACCACTATAAAGGGCCTTATGCTGGCTCTCCTGCGAGTAGGCCTATTAAAGTCCTTGGCAGTTTTCAGTTGCTCGCCAATTAAAGTGTTCTTCTGTCTGCCCCAAATTAATTAACAATTGCAAATAGCTTGGCAGAGGAAACAACTTTGCAAGTGTTGATTGAGATATAAAAAAGGAAAATGAGCAATCTCAATCCCACAGTAACTGGTTTTGGACTTGTGTGGCTGTAGTAAAGGTATGGCGTTGGTACTTAGTGGTAAGAGCAATTTGTATTGTGATGTTTTATGTGCTATGAATAAAAATTCAATCAAGTGCCCCTGTTGTAAGACTAGTTTTCAGAATTCAGTTGGTATCTCACTAGTCATTTCTTTTAACTACTTCCTAAAACTAATTGTCACATATTTTGGTAATAGCTGCACTAACCCAGACAATGATCAATTAACTAGGGACACCTGAGTCCAATTAAGGGCTGCCTGGGATCTTTAACACACACACCCTCCACACACACACACACATTTAGATAGGAAGAGGAGAGACAAGCGGCTATAGGGCTAATAGTAGCAGTGAGAAAGGCTTCTCCGGAGCAGAAGGTAGCTTTCCTCCCTACAAGGGAAGGATGCTTTGTGGATGTCAGGAAGGCCATTCCAAATGTAGGAGGCAACATAATAGAAGTAAAACTGAGCATAGGAAAGGAGCCTGATTCTGATATACGGTAGCTGAGCAATGGAGAACCTAATTACAGCACAGAATTCCCATGACCAGTCAGAGTAAAATGAGTCCCATTCATTTACTAAGCAGCCCTTCTGCTGGGGGAAAAGATGGTTGTAGAGGCTGGAAGCAGCATGTGGGAGGGGGTGTGAAGTGTGCTATGGCAGTAGAAAGGACTGCAGCCTGGGATACATGACCATCTTTGGGAAGAGTCTGGTAGGACAATTCATATTGAAATTCCATTAGTATTTTGGGAGTTTCTTTCATGGTTTTGGAGGGTAATGTTTAGCATTTCTTTCACAGGCTTTTGTGGGGCTTTACTATTTTTTGTAGGGATTTTTTTTCCCCCTTGAAACTCTATTAGCAACACTGGATGATCTGATTTTATTCAGTGTATAAGGTGACTCTGAAAGTGATGTAATGACAGGAAAGGAGATTCTGCTTTTCAAAGCAAGGAGAGAAAGACTATGTATAGCTGAGACCAGTCAACAAAACGGAAAAGCAGAAAGTGTCACAGAAACGGTTAGAACCAGCAAGAAAAGATTAATCTTCTAGGAGTAACAAGGTCTGCAGTTTCATGCCCTAAATTACTTTAAATCATAGGTTTTCAAATCGTGGAGCATGTATGCAGGGACCCGATAAGGTTATAGGGGGAACAGGGACCTGATGTGAATTAGAACATTCCTACATCCTTGCTACTTTCTGAGGAATAGGAATCAGGAGAGGTAACACGTTTCTGCAGGCAGTGGCAACAGCCAGAGCATAAAGGGATGCTCCAGAAAGGGGTGGGTTTGCTCTCCAATCCCTCCAAGTGCTTGTTATTTCCTTGTCCCCTCACATTGAATCTGCACATGCCATGGACACTGGGCTGGTGACAGCAGATAGTGGCACAGGGAGCCGCAGTACAGAGGAAGCAACTGGAGCTAAAGAGTGGAGTCAGCAGGTTCCTGATAGGGATTGTGGCCTGGCTGTGCGAAGAGTGGGGCTGCATGAGGAGGCAACAGGCTGGTAGAATGAGAGAAAGGGGGCTGGGAGGAGCTAATCAGGAGCGTGGGGACAGGGCCAGGAGATTGGGGGGTGGGTGCACATGGGACATGAAATTCCAAAGGGGGATGCAGCAAAATAGTTTATGAATCTCTTCCTTAAATACTTGCATGTAAATGCAAAAAGAAGAACAGGAGTACTTGTGGCACCTTAGGTGCCACAAGTACTCCTGTTCTTCTTTTTGCGGATACAGACTAACACAGCTGTTACTCTGAAACCTGCATGTAAATGGGTACCTATGGTTTTTGGGGCACCCATATTTTTTTTTAACTAATTTGATCCCAGTTACAGTGTGACAAATTCACAAGGGAACATAGATTTCATATGATTTATGGCCCAATCCTTCAAGTTTTGGAAGTCATAGCAGTAGAAGGGTGCTGAGAACCTCCCAAGATTGAGCTGATAGATACTAGGATATTCTACCATTGGGCTATTGCAGTTCATCCAAAACCTGATTGAAGGATAAAAACACATTGGAATGGAGCCTTGTACACGTAAATATAGTAACAAATCTGTTCATATAAATGCAGTATTGCTGGCTGCATGGTATTGATTCTATGACTTAAATCATGTATTAGTAAATACCCCTGATTTATATTGTTCACTTGTCATGTACATTTCTCTAGGCTGGGGATGCAGGATGCAGACATAGATCTGACTTTGATGCTATTTCCTATATTTCCATCCTTTTTGTCTTAAAGTCCAAGCTCTTCTCTTGTGTTGTGACCTTCGGCTATGTTGTTTTTAAGCACTATGAAGCTATGACTTTTTGAGAACAGTTCATTTTTTATCCACACCCACACGTGGTGACTAATAAGTTGTTGTTTGATTCAAGCTTCATTCGCATTCTGTAAGCATTTGGAGCAGCAAAATTCTTGTTTTCTCTTTTCATATAATCTATTTGTTTTTCTGCAAATAGTTACACTGAGAAGGTAAGGGTCACACTTAATTTATTTTACTGAATTTGGACCAACAATTTATTTGCGTACCCAGGGTCTTTAGTGCAGCTTAGCGGACCTATTCATACCTTGAAAATGCCTTAACAAATATCCGAAGGCGATAAAGACAAAGGACATTATTGTTAATCTATTTTTAATTATATTTCATCGCTGATTTTTAGTGGGAAGTTCTGATTAAAAAAATGATGGCATAACATGGCCTCAGAGATGGTTTAAGTGACTAGGAGTAGAAACATGGAATTAAGAAACCTAAATATGAGAGAATCTTCCTGCTAATGAGAATTGTTAAATTGTGGAACTGACTTCCAAGAAAAGGGGTGGAAGCAGGGCCGGCTCCAGGCACCAGGCAACCAAGCACATGCTTGGGGCGGCATCTGGTAAGGGGTGGCCAATCTTGGGGTGGCGGGGGCAGCGCGCGGCATTCCGCGGGGAGGAGCACTCCGGCGGCTCGGCGGGGGGCGCTCTGGCGGCGTGGGGGCGGCGTGGGGGTTCAAGCGGTGGGGGGGGGGGTGGGGGGGTGGGGGGGGGTGGGCGGGCACGGGGGGGGGGGGGGGGGGACTCGGCGGGGCGGCGCTTTAATTTGCTGCTTGGGGCAGCAAAAAAGTTAGAGCCAGCCCTGGGTGGAAGCTGCTGCAACTTGGAAATTTCAGGAAAAAAACTTGGACCACACTAGTCAATGTACAAGATGGAATAGGGGCCCAACCTTGCAGCCAGGAAAAACACCTTTGATTTCATTGAGTACCATGTGTAAGGAAGAACTAATGGATTGGCAGAGAGGTGCTAAATGATCTAATAGGTCTTTTCTATGTCCTTCTGTATAGCCTGAACATTATCCAATTCAGGCACCCTTCCCAAAAAAGTTTTTATCATGGATGTCTTGACCCTGCTGTGACATGGGCAGACCAGGTGCCAGCTCATGCCAAGGTCCCCACGTCTCAAATGGACACTGACAAATACATAGCTGGAATTATCTAGCTCACCCTTTTTAATATTGTTTAAAAGATATTCGTTAGAATATATTTAGTATTTAGACTTTATTGAATGCTTCTGGGTGGCTGCATGCATTAATCTCACTTATACGATCTGTAGCCCGTATTGTAAGGTAATATTTGAGCATTTGTATTATGAATCTCTGACTGTAAATCACCGGAAAGAGTCGTTAAACTTGTGTAAGTTACTGGGCTCCAACAGAAGGTGGTATTTCCTGCCCAAAAGGGATGGTCGGTTGACACCAGATAGGTTATTGTGGAACACTATAGAGTACAAAAGATGTTTGTTGCTTTTGCCTCCTCTCTTCCCCAATCCCCCGTAAAGATGAGTCATGCAAGTAAATTCCTCCCATCAGGTCAGAGCACAAGTGAGGAAGGGCATAAAATTGCTAAGAAGGAACTGTATCTCTGCTGCTTGGACTCTGAGGGGCAAAGTTTCTAGGCATAAGCAAGGGATCCTCAGGTACTTATGGACATATAGTGCTTGCTTATTATAGAAGCTTCTATTACTTTTTGAAATTTAAGATTATAATTCATTGTTGTATGTGTGTTGCCTGCTTTAACCTTGTAAATAACTCTCATTTCCTTTTCCTATTTAACAAATCTTTATATAGTTTACTCTAGGATTGGCTACAAGTCTTTCATATAACTCAGGAAAAAAGCCCACTGACTTCTAATTGGACTGCAAAATCAAATCCACATTTAATCCATGTAGCTGCTAATGTGTATATGAAAAGGAAAAATTATTACAGACCTTATAAATGTAGCTTTTATCAAAAATAAAAGATCCTGTCCTGCAGTCCTTTCTTCATTCCTTATTCAGGCAAAACTCCCATTGACTTACCCAAGTCTGCAGGATTTGGCCCAAAGGGACTATACTTAAATTACTTTAGTTTTAATATCACACAAAAGTGAATGAAGATCATTACGTCCTGTTTCTCTTTGTTCAGTTAACAAATGCAATACAAATGGGAAAAGCTTTATTCCAAAAATTACTAACATGATGGAAATATATTTTCAGCAAAAATGTAAAGGAAAAGGTTGACATTTCAAGGTAGCAATTACTTCCTGTACACATCAGAGTTTCAAATACCCTATTTGTCTGTTAAAAGCTACCAATGTTCTATAGAGAAGTTGCATTAGCAGAATCCTTTCCCACACAATACTATTATTTCAGCAAGAATCCATACAGTAATATACATTGTATTTTCATTTGCCCATGCAGGAAATTCAGCTCATTTCAGAACATAAACAAGATTATTTGAAATAACTTTTTGGGACACTTATCCTTGCAACAATGCATGCATACTTTCCTCTTTAAAGTTCTGTGAGGAAATATGGAACCCTTTCATTGTTAATATAGAGCATTCATCCCCAGAGGTTCTCATGGATCCATAACTGCCAGATTGCTTACTTGACAGAAAATTCCCTGTTAGCATATATTCTTCACCAATGTCATTACTACATTTGGCTAATGTAAAAAGATTTATCTTTCCGGCATCACTTGAACATTTTGTAAATACTTGTTTGGGCATTGTATATCTTGCATAGAGCACATACAATACATGTGATAAACGTGGTGCATATTCATTTACCAATGAAGGAGCAAAAGAAAACGAAGTATTTAGTGGTGCCTGGAAAAGGATAGGAGAAGACTAATTTAGAAATGGGGTTAAAGAGATTTGAGGTTCCAGGTCAGGGGTAAAATTTTCAAATGTGCCTAAGTGATTTAGGATTGTTATTTCCATTGACTTTACATGAAACTTTGGCTTATGTTCATATGTTCCTAAGTAACTTAGGGCTAGAATCACAAAGGGAGCATTTCAGCCTAACTCTTGAAAGTCACAGAAACAACATTTTCAAGGTAGGTATGTAGGTTCCTATACATTTCTGGTGTGCGCGTGTGTGGTGCCTTCCTGCTTACTGAACACCGTGTTTTCGTTCCAGTGTGTGTGTATGCAGCATTAGGTGTGGGCAGTTACTCGGAGCCTGCTGCTACATGCCATTTGGACTGTTTGTTCAGAGTGTTGCTGACTTAACTGGTTTATGTGTATTGCAAGTTTTGATTAACCACCTACCTGAATGTCTTGCTTCAATTTCCTTGTGTTTTGGGATTGCTGTTCTGGGATGTGTCAGAGTGAAACAACAGTGAATGGGGACAGATAGGCACTGTGATTCATCAAAGCCAGCAAGTTAAGCAGGCAACTACCTAAACTAGCCAATGTGAGATGAGGATTAGAGGGGTGTCCTAAGCCTCACCTCTCTGACTTAGGGCCTAAGTCCAGAGAGGGGCCCATCTCTGCTAGTGATTCACCGCCTGGAACCCTTCTCTTGGGGCCAGATGGCTTAAGTGTATCTTATGAGAATTAGTTGGGCACCACCTCCAGCTGACTTTTGGGGGAGTGAAGCAGGCACCTATCTTTTAGCTCTTAGCCAGTGATCAAAGCACTCAGCTGGGATGTAGACGATCCAGGTTCAATTCCCCCCTCTCTGTCAGATGGGGGAGAAGGGATATGAACAGGGCTCTCCCATCTCACAGGGCAGTGCTCTAACTACTGAGTTATAGATTTCAGAGTAGCAGCTGTGTTAGTCTGTATCAGCAAAAAGAACAGGGGTACTTGTGGCACCTTAGAGACTAACAAATTTATTTGAGCATAAGCTTTCGTGGGCTAAAACCCACTTCATTGGATGCATGCAGTGGAAAATACAGTAGGAAGATAGATATATAGATATATATACAGAGAACATGAAAAATTGGGTGTTGCCATACCAACTATAACGAGACTAATCAATTAAGGTGGGCTATTATCAGCAGGAGAATTTTGTAATTATTTTGTAGTGATAATGGACCATCCTGATTATCACTACAAACGTTCTTTTTTTTTTCTCCTGCTGATAATAACCCACCTTAATTGATTAGTCTCGTTATTGTTGGTATGTCGACAACATTTTTTTCATGTTCTCTGTGTGTGTGTGCGTGTATATGTGTGTGTATATCTTCCTACTGTATTTTCCACTGTATGCATCCAATGAAGTGGGCTGTAGCCCACGAAAGCTTATGCTCAAATAAATTTGTTAGTCTCTAAGGTGCCACAAGTACTCCTGTTCTTTTTACTGAGTTATAGGACATTCTGATTCAGGGCTTCCTCAATCTCTCCTGTTGACATTGTTCTACTTTGGATAACTAATTAAAGACTCACTAGAGCAGAGGGACTGGATCCTGGCTCTCCCAACTCCCAGGTGGGCTATAGAGTCATTCTCTCTCTCTTGCCCAGTGACTAGATTCATACCAGCACTTTTGTGAGAAAAGTATTCAATCTAGGCAGTGTAACAGCCAGGAAAAAGGAAATTCTCTGTCTTAAACCAGAGACTGACCTTGCCTTGAAGTGAATATAAATTGTGACTATTTTCCCCCCTTCCTTTCTAAATTAATATCACCACATCCTCCCGAGGAAACCAGTCTTGTTTGTATACTATAATTGAATTCAAAACAAACCCAGTTCTTGTGTCAAAACACACACCTCCTGAGAACAATCAGAAAGCAATTAAATTACAAGGTGAATGTTAGCGCGTCAGAAACATGACAGGACGTCAGTATGGAATCTCACTGATGTGTACAAACCATCACAATCAATACAACCTTTTTTCCCTTCCCGTTGAAATTGCCGAAGATGCCAATGCTCACCTGGGGGGGGGGGGGTTAGTAAAATGACACAGAGGGTGCAAAGGTACTGACTTTAGTAGTAACCCTAGAAAACAAAGAATAGTCTTTGCAGCAGCTGAGCTTCCAAGAATAGGACACACCTTATTGCAAATGATAATAAGGAAAGTCAAAGATTCTCTCTGGCCTGATTATGAACTCACTTAGCCAGACCACCTAGCCTGGCCTGTCCCCTGGCTTGGACCTTAAGCCAGCCAACACTACACCATCATCAGCATTAAGAAGGCTCAAGTAGCTTTGAAGCATACACCACAAGTCTCTTCTGGTGAATGTTACTATCCTGCAGTATCGCAACCCCGAGCTCCCAATTGCCATAGTGGCAAACAAAGATCACCATGTCTCCTGGTATTAATAATGAATCTGGTTTGGAAACTCCCCGCGACACACACACACACACACACACACACACACACACACACACACACACACACACACACACACACACACACACACACACACCAGTTCTCCCCCTATGCTAGGAGCTGTGCACACCCTGTTCCTCCTAATTTTCTTTCTCTTCGCTCTCTCTTTCCTGGTGTCAGCATTTTTAAATACTATTGCGAGGATGGGCAGAACTGAGATGGAGGGTATTTTTATGTAAGCAGGGTCTGAATGAGCTCTCCCATGATGCACTGGGAGAAAAGACTTAGGAGCAGACTGTGTTTGCATAGATGTGTCTACTTTGCCTAGGTGCCCAGCATGATGGAGCGCCTTTGCCAAAATGATCAGTTCTGGCTGATCTCAAGTTACAAATCACTCTAGTATTCGAATGCAGAGTTAAAGAAATGTTATCTTTATTGTATGAGTAAAGGGCAGCAGAACTGTGCTTTGCATGCCTTGATTGTGGGGGGCCCAGTGAAGATGAGAAGGGGCATGGGCATGTATATGTATACCTACCTTGTGATGTGGATTCTGCCTAAAGAGGCCTGGACACCATTTGTCCTTCCTCTCCACAGTGTTTAAAGACAGAGCTGATTAGACTAAACTGAGTCATTGTTTCTGTTCAGTCATTACCAGAGCTGACTCCCTCATAAGCAGCTCCCAGGGCTATGCCTTAGACCTGGTGTAGGGACAGGGGTGAAATGAAAGACAATGCAGAGGCTGTACTGGAAGTGAGGTTCCCTGCTATGCAGTGAAATCATCAGGAGTTGAAATCACTAAAGACCTGGGTTAAGTGGTGGTGGAACTTTAGAACACGGCATCGCAGAAGTAGCAGTGAGTGTCCAACAGTGGCAGTCTGTGACCAGCAGCAGCAGGGAAAAGCAGCGGAGGCAGCAGCAAACAGCAATTGCAGAAGCGTAGTGACCCCAGAGACATTGCTCAACACCCCTGTACCCCCACTTCTTGGGTGGGAGATGAACCCCTATAAACATATCTCTGAACTCTGGGTCTTTGCTAAACAAGAACAGCCAACTGTAAGTGGGGTGCAGCAGAGGAAGAGGAGAGTGATGTGTTAAAGCAAAGTTTGTTCATTGGACTTTGCCACCACAAGGTGGGAAACTGAGGCAGAGGACACTGCCCAACACGTTGTGGGGTAGGGTTTTTGCTTATGGTTGCATGCTTTTGAATATGGTTGTGATGTTTTCCCAGACTAATGCTTGGTTTCCTTTCCCTTTTAATAAAAGTTCTCTTTTGTTATACGCAGACTCAGTGCTTGTGAATGGGGTAGTATTGCTCTTAGAGGTGCTTGGGGTAGTAAATTTTCCCAGATTACTGGGTGCGGGCTTGAGCCAGTTCTGCTCTGTATTGTTAAAAGGAACCCCTAGATATTGAACCTGGCCCTTCTGGCTCTCAACTCCAATGGGGCAGAGAGGTTATTTTTATGTGAGAAAGTGTTAATGACTGCCATCAATCAGTCCTCCTGAACTATAGACAACTACAGAGGTGTCTGAAGTTGTGGTCATGCCAGAGGCTCCAGGTATCTTCCCATTTGCCAATTTCTGTTTTTGGTGGGGTCAAAAAAAAAATCAAGAGTTCTGCCCACTGATGCCTAGAACAGTCCCTGAAATATTGGAATTGATAAGATGTGGCATTCAAAAATCATCATGTTATAAACTGACAAATGCCATCAAGGTGAGTTTTCTTTTCTGACACAGAAGGGAAAACAATAAAGCAGAACAGACAACAAATAACAAGAAATTATGACTTGCAGAACCAGCTGAAATTACAGAAACTCCCTTACCTCCCCCACCCCCACAAAAACGCAAAAAAAGGGCACTTCTCTTCACCTTCATCAAGAAGGGAGACTGTACCTGAAAGTGTACTCTTGCTCCTATTGGACTGCACTTAGAGCAGGGCCAGCAAACAAAAAATCTACTTGACAGGGGAACCAGCAGAGGGAAATATTTTGCCACTTGGAATGATCTGGCAGCCACAATAATACATGCTGGTAAAAATATCCCACTTGTTTCATTCAGAAGGAATGAAAGTTTATTAAACCACATGGTCTGCTCTGTCCATGTCACTGAGTTGCTTCTAGCCTAATTCCCCCACCACATTCCATGCTCCTTGTGCCTTGTCCAGGGAACATTAGTCGAACTGACATCAGAGAGCCAATCAGGATATACCTATCTTTGTATGTATCATTTAGTATCTCTCTGGCAATCCATTAGTCCTTTCTTACACATGGTACCCAATGAAGTCAAAGGTGTTTTTCCTGGCTGTACCATGGATTTTTTGCAGAAATCTCATTGTCTATAGGGATTTGAAGCAAAGCACCAAGGAAGCTGAGGTGTTACTTAGGGCATGTCTACACTGAAAGAGTTACAGCGCTGGGAGTTATAGTGTCGCTCAGAGAGCATTGAAGGGAAACCGCTGTTGTGTGTTCACACGGTCAGCTGTCTGCACAATAGCGTGTTCACACTTGTGGCACTTGCAGAGGTATTTGGAGCAGTGCACTCTGGGCAGCTGTCCCACAGAGCGTTTCTTCCTCTTCTGCCACTAAGAGTTGTGGGAAGGCAGAGGGGGTTGCGGGGCATCCTGGGTCCTGTCCCAATGTCCCATGATGCATTGCTTCGCATCCCATCAATCCCTATGCTTCCGTCCACATTTGGCACCATCTTTCAACAGTTTGTGTACTGTGCGCCCTGCCTCTTCGGGCTGCAGGAATGGATCCCAAACTACTGACCAGTATGCTGCTTGCTCTGACCAACACATCACGAGTGGCAGTGGAGTTATTCCTTAAACTACAAAGGCAAGAGGAGTGCAACATTGATCTTGCCACGCATAGTAGCTACAACACGAGATTGCTTGTGGCATTCACGGAGGTGCTGACCACAGTGGAACATCGCTTTGGGGCTCGGGAAACAAGCACTGAGTGGTGGAATCACATTGTGATGCACTTCTGGGATGATGAGTAGTGGCTACAGAACTTTCGGATCAAGAAAGCCACATTCATGGGACTGTGTGATGAACTCACCCCAGTCCTGCGGAGCAAGGACACAAGAATGAGAGCTGACCTGTCATTGGAGAAGCATGTGGCGATTGCACTGTGGAACCTGGCTACTCCAGACTGCTATCAATCGATTGCTAACCAGTTCGGAGTCGGAAAGTCGACCGTTGGACTTATGTTGACGGAAGTGTGCAAGGCCATTAATTGCATCCTGATCCGAAAGACCATGACTCTGGGCAACGTGTTTGACATTGTAGATGGCTTTTCACAAATGGGCTTCCCTAACTGGAGAGAGGCGATAGATGGCACCAGTTCCAATTCTGGCACCAGACCACTTACCCCTTGTGATTAATGTACTCGGTGGCTATTTCTCTATGGTTCTCCAGGCACTTGTAGATCACTGGGCGTTTCACAGACATTAACACAGGGTGGTTCAGAAAGATGCATGACACACGCATCTTTGGGAACACTGGCCTGTTCAGGAAGCTGCAAGCAGGGACTTTCTTCCCGGATGAGAAGATCACTATAGGTGAAATCGAAATGTCCATTGTGATCCTGGGCAACCCCACCTACCCCTTAATGCTGTGGCTTATGAAGACATACATGGGGCAACTTAACAGCAGCAAGGAGAGGTTCGACAACAGGCTGAGCAAGTGCAGAATGACTGAGTGTGCTTTGGCCATTTAAAAGCCCCCTGGCGCTGCCTGTATGGGAAGCTGGACCTGGCCGATGACAATATTCCTATGTTTATAGCTGCGTGCTGTACACTCCGTAATATTTGGGAAGGGTAAAAGCTTCACTCAGGGCTGGACCACTGAGGCTCAGTGCCTGGAGACTGAGTTTGAACAGCCAGAGACCAGGGCTTTTAGAGGGACACAGTGCGGGGGCATTAAATTCAGGGATGCCTTGAGGCAGCAATTTGAAGCTGAAAGCCACTAATATTTGTTGCTATGCTCGTAAGTGTAGTGCACTAGGAGGTGATTGGTGCAGACAATGAAGCATGTGGCTTTAACATAATAAAATTTTGCTTTGCAGGGCTCTTTTTGCTTTCAATTAATAGAATTGTGTTGGTTTGAAAGCAATCTTATTATTTTATTAAAAAACAACAACCGGAGGAAAGAGTCAAACCAAAAAAAATCAGGGGGATGGGGGAAGGGAAGGTCCCAGGAGGAGGGTTCCAGGATGGCTAAAGATTTATGTATGGCCAGGGATCATATCCAACCTTCTCCTTTGGAGTACAATGCAGGGAGTACTGTACTTCAGCAGGGCCAAACTGCAAAGGGATGGGTGTTGAGTGCAGTGAGTAGTGGGAGTCAGCATTGCTGGACTGTGAGGAGGGAGGAGTGGAATGCCGTGGGTATAGACTGGAGCCAGGAGGTTGATAAGAATGTGTTGGCGGTGTCTGGGGGGAGCATGAGAAAAAGTTTTTTGTGCTAGTGGCCACAGAGAAGGACGGGAGAGGAGCTGCTTGGTTTGAAGAGCTAGTATCGCCTGGAGCATGTCCACTTGGCGCTCCACAACCTTTAAGAGCCACTCTGTGGCTTCATTCTGGCATGCAGCCGTCCCTCTTCTCGCTGTCCTGCCACTCCTTCGATTCCAGTTTCTTGGCCGCAGAATGCATCATAACATTACTCCTTAGGTATTCTTGGTCGCTTTCTAATTCTGCGCAGCTGTTCAGACACCAATAACAAAGAGGGAGGCTGGGGTCCCAAGGTCATCTCTGTGAAGTTTAAATGCAACATTTTACAGAAACAGTATTGTTTGCAACAGAGAACAGTGATTTAAAACACAGCCAGTACTCTACTGTCCTGTGACAGGTGAGAGAGTTCAAACTGATGACCAGAGAGGTGAGAACAGGCATTATGGGACACCTCCTGGAGGCCAATCACAGCATTGTAATCGCCATGGTGTCTACACTGGCATCGCAGCGCTGTATCCCTGCTGTACACCTCTTATTAGGGTGGGTTTTTTACAGTGCTGCAACTGTGCAGTTTCTGCACACTAAGTGGCTTGGCAGTGTGTACACCTCGTGAGTTACAGCGCTCAAAGCTTCTTTACTGCAAAACTTGCCAGCGTAGACAGGGCCTTAGGCTCTGTCTACACTGCCACTTTCAGCGCTAAAACTTTAGTCATGCAGGGGTGTGAAAAAGCACACCCCTGAGCAACAAAAGTTTTAGTGCTGAAAAGCTCCACTATAGACCACTACCACTGCTCGTTCGGGGTGGGGGGTTTTTTATCGCCGGGAGAGCTCTCCCCTGGAGATACAGTGTGACTACACTGCCCACATCACAGCACTGCCACAGCAGCTCTGTAACATGAGCAGTGTAGACATACCCTTAGTGTCATGGGATAAAATTAAACAGAGGACTGTTTGGCTGAACATACAGCTAAATGTTCTAAATGTGAGGACTATTAAGCTGTGCCTGCAAGATATGAGGTGGAGGTTTAATTGCTTGATACTTAAAACTGCAAGGCCAGAGTACTATATACTATATTGTAAAGAACACTCCTACACTGATTAGAGAGAGGAATAAGTGGGGAGACTGAATGAAGGGCAAAAATAGACATTGCATCAGATCCTCTTTTTGTATAAATCTGTATAGCGCCAAGGATTTCTATGCTGCTTTCAATGGAGCTACTGTGATTTACATTAGGTGAGGATCTGACTCACTGTAATGTCTTTTTTTTTTTCTTCTTCTTCTTCCAAAAAACATTTTATTTCACTTCACGTTGTGGGTGCTTATTTTGACTAAGTGGGAATACTTTGAGTCCTGTTTATGCCTCGGTTTCCCCTGTGTGCTGCATTGTTACCCAATAAGTGGAAGGGGACTGTTTTCTCTCTGGGCAGGCTGAGAGACATAGGTGTGGGTGTCGCCTAGCTGTTTGGGCCTTCGTCTCCATATCAGCGGAGCATAAGACAACGGCAAATCCAGTTGCCAGGACATTGAACAATCCCCAGCTTGAGCTCAAAGGACTGGAGGGGTATGAGGTGGGGGTTAAGAGCTGGCTGCTGGAAAGAGGAGGGGCTCTCACTTGGAGTCTGACAAAGGAGGCCAGGTGGGGAGACAAAACTTGAACCAAGGGGTTCGCTACAGTTTGGCAGGTCTCTGGGCTAACCAGAATGGACTATGCTTTCACCTTCAGTTCTCTGTGCTAACATAAGGACTTCCTGTGCTGTGTTCTAGTTGACTAATAAATCCAACGCTATCAGTTAGACTCACTGAATGGAGCTCATGGTGTGAAGAAAGAGTAATGAAGGCCCAGAGGTCCAATCTGAGGAGGCGGTGAAACAACATGGCTTATTTTAGAGGAAGCATGAGACACATGGAAGGCTCTGGCACACTGAAGGGGCTTTTCGTAGAGCAGTGGTTCTCAACCTACAGGCTACTTGCGCCCAGTCAGCACATAGATGTTGCTCATGTTACACCCTCAGGGTCGTAACTAGGGCAGGGCAGGAGGGGCACTTGCTCCAGGTGCAGAGCCAGCCAGGCAGGTGTGCAAAAATGGGGTGGCATGGGATCAGGCCCAACAGCATCAGCCTTCCCCCAGCAGGATCAGGCCCAGCACATCGGCAGGAGGCAAGGGTGCTCTGTGCCCCCGCCCCCCTGCAGGATCATGGGTCCAGTGACCCCAGCTGGAGAAGGCTCCCTGGCACTAGGACAGCTGAGCTATGTGCAGCTGAGGTAGGAGACCAGTGGGCATGAGGAGGGGAAGTGCAGATGGTTAGGACTGTGGGGAGGAGGGTGCAACTGGTGCATGGGGGGACTCGTGGCTGGGGACATTCCCTGGATGGGGAGTAGCCCATAGGTAGGGGACTGGATGCTGGAGGGGGTAGTTCCGGGGGGGCAGTTCCTGGGGGCGGGGGTGAATTCGGCCCTGTATGGGGCACCCTGGTTCGGCAAGGCAGGCATGTATTCCAGCCCAGTGTTGCAGAAGGGGGCAGTCTCAGGTGGTGTGGGTGATGGGGGGAGGGCAGTCTGGAGACGGGTTGAGGGGCAGGCCTTGGTTGGGGGGGGTCTGGGTACAAGGGGGGCAGTCTCTGGCTAGGGGGCAGTCTGGGGAGGGGCTGGCAGGCAGTCCCTGGGGAGGGGTTCTGGGTGCATGGGGGGTAGTCCCTGGGGACTCATCTTTGCAGACAGACTCCGCAGCTGCGCTCTCCGGGCACTGAGCCCAGCTGCTCTCCCATCAGTAGTGTAGAAGTGAGGGTGGCAATACATCCTGCCACGCCACCCTTACAGTAAATTAATTAATTTTAGCAGTAAATGTTTTGATTTATTTTGCTAATTTAGAATGCTCTTGGTAGACATTTACCAGCATTGAAATGAAAGGTACTATATTGATTTGAAACGTATTCCTGTCATATAACAAATACTAAACTTCCTTTTTTTTTTGGTAGATGTACTGGTAGTATATACATAGTGTGGATGCGGCCCAGATAACATACAGAGAACCACATATGTGGCCCTCAGTGGTAAATAGGTTGAGAACCACTGTCCTAGAGACTGTTCCGAAGCTGGGGCCATAGCACCAATCCTGTGGATCTGTGACACTCAACACCTGTGAAAACCAGCCTACTTCTCTTAGGCTAGATCTACACTACCCGCCTGAATCGGCGGGTAGAAACAATCGATCCCCGAATCGGCGCTCTTACTCCACCAGTGGAGGTGGGAGTAAGCGCCGCTGATAGAAAGCCGCAGAAGTCGATTTTGCCGCCGTCCTCACAGCGGGGTAAGTCGGCTGCGATACGTCGAATTCAGCTACGCTCTTCACGTAGCTGAATTTGCGTATCTTAAATCGACTCCCCCCTGTAGTGTAGATGTACCCTAAGTATCTAATTATGGATTTATTTTCTGAATTTTAGGCACCTAAATATGAAACTGTTTACCTACCTTTAATACAAGGCCAAGGTACATAAATACATTCCTCTCATGATGTTGTTCTAGGTAAACTATTGCCTGTCCTTGCCCCAGGGATGGTCGGTGATTGTGAATGAGAGGGAAAGTAGAGCTGTGTGAAAGTCAATGGAAGAAGAGATTGTCCACCTGACTGCAAATGACAGGGGAAGTGTCCACAAGACAATCTATCTGTTACAATGAGGGGCCAGATTTACAAAGGCGCTTGGGTTCCTAAAGCTTTAGAAGCCTAGTGAGATTCACAGATTCACCTAAGTGAGTTAGGTGCCTAACTCCCATTGACTTACACAGCTATTTAAAAAGCTATTGAAAGTCTGGCCCATGGTCCATACTATGAAAACATTTGAGAAACCCTGGACCAGAGGATTAGTTGCATAGGTCTTTTCTTTCTTAACTTCTATGATTTTATACTTCATCTATTCAACTTAACTATATGGCCGCCAGTATAACTCTTCTTTATAATGTAATAAGGTACATTTCCAGGGGACATGTGATTATACAAAAGAATCCCATATTGGATGGGGCACAAAAGGAAGGTGGCACAAACATGGGTATTGTTTGATGGAACTTCAGTCTGTGGAAGCAGAGAAAAGGATAAAGGGAATTTGAATGCAGATATCTTAACTTTTAGGAATAAAGTAGGTGTTAGGCTAACACTAGCTCTAATAATGTGAGATTTCAGGCAGGGCCTGGGCAAGTAGAAAGTGAGCGGAACAAAAAACTGTGAGAGATGCTGTTTTTCGACCTTGTGTTAGATAAGGATGGAATACAGACTGTAGCAGGAACTGCTGAGAAAAGTAAGATATCAGAAGGAATATGTGTAAACAAGATGCGGCTGTTGACCATTATTGTCTGTAACAAAAGGTATAAATGCTTGTCCTAATTGTTTATCTAATGGAGACCTGCCTGGGACGAGGAGAACCCCTGTCCGGGTGTACTCTCCCCTTGCAAGTGTCAGGAAAATAAACTGTCTCTGACTTGTTGCAACCAACCTGAGAGTGAAGACTGTTTTCTTCCACAAGTCTGCAAAGTGATCACATTCAACAGCACTATACTAACTGAATGTTTTTAAATCGGGGAAAAATATGGAGGGATAAAAACCTACTGCATATCAGCTAATTAAAATTTCTCCTCATTTCTGACAGCCTTCATTGCCAAATGAGTTTACCTTAAAAAATCTTGAGGAAAAAGGAAATATGCAAAGAGCATCAATTATGAGGATTAAATATGTTCAGTCGAG
The DNA here is from genome assembly GCF_013100865.1 of Trachemys scripta elegans. Lineage (NCBI taxonomy): Eukaryota > Metazoa > Chordata > Testudines > Emydidae > Trachemys > Trachemys scripta. The sequence continues at coordinate 72,133,700 of NC_048300.1, forward strand.
ACCATCAGAATTCATTTCAAAAGTTTGAATGACAGACAGTGAAATGCTATGAAGAATGAAAGAGAAGAATTGATTAATCTGTGATCTGTATTCTTAAGTGAATATAAAAGGCTATGTGATGAGACAGATTAGTTTCCTTTGTCTGTCAGGGGAAAATCCCAAACTTTCCATACCAGCGTTATTTTGTTGTTTTTTTTCCCTGCACAAAATCAATGCTAAGGGGAGAAGGAAGGGAAAAAAAAAAAAAACAACAACCCTTCCTAGCTCCTTCCATATAACATTTCATTTCAAACTGATTTGCAATTAATGACTGAAATAGTAGATGTATCAACCACCACCCCCAATAGCAGTAATCTTACGGTATTCACCAACTCCCTGGTCTGAAGTGCTTACATAGAAGGAAAATTCATTGATCATCCAGAGCTGGTTAGCTTGTGAACAAATCAGAGGATGAGTTCATTAAAAATGGGAACTCTTAAAATTCCCAGACTGTAGTTAGAAATCTCTCTAGCCTGAATTATTCTTTTAAGGATGGGAGGTAATTAATTAAAGATTATCTATAAATATGGTTACAGGTTTAGATAAAAAAGCAGTTTCCTCAAAGCAAGAAGTTGGCAAAAAATTAGATAACTTTGATATCAAAATGCTGATTGACATCAGTATTTTAAAATTCTGGTTTTCACCCAGTTGCTTGTGTTTAAACAAAACCATTAGCTTCCATGTGTAAAAGATGAACTTTAGGACATCTGGAAAGGAAGGTATTTGCATGATTGGAGCCAGATTCACTCCCTGATACACAGTGCACACTAGCAAGGAAATATGGAAAAACCACTAATAGCTACTCATCACATATCAGTCTGGCATGCCAATATTCCCAGAAATACATATTTGCTAGGACCAGCATCCCTGATAGGATTCAGCACAGATAAAAGGGCCAGTTTTTCATAGGACCAGCATCAGAGGAAAAAAACTGTTCCAGCTCCAAATACAGCAGATGTTACCAGATGCTGAACACTCCCTTTTGATATTTAGATGGGTACTCAGTTTGCCATCGCTCTTTTATCTCGTAACCTACAGAGGCCCAAATGGGATGTACAGGTATTTGAAACAGGCAGGGTTGAGACTCCTGAAGTTCAAGGTTTTGCTAGTTACTTTTATGTTTCAAAACTAGCTTCATTCAAGTCAGTGAAATTTTTCAACCCATGTTTTTCTCCGGATGTAGCGCATTTTATTTTTAAATTATTTTATTTAACTAAGGAGAAGTCTTCACTATGTGCTAATGTTAGGGACAGAAGAACAGTCTGCAAAAGCTAGGCAGACACAAGTTTGTGTTTTATGGAACAGATTTTTCTTTTTTTTTAAATTAGCCCTAAATGTCACAATAGGAGCTGGATACTGAACTCTTTTTAGCCACACACACACACAAGATTTTTTTATTTGATTTCTTTTCTTTCCCTTTCTCTACTTTTTTTAAAAAAAATGCTCCTTTTTGAGGTTTTTTTTTTTTAGTTTCTGATTTATTTTGTTCTCCCAAAGGAACAGTGAACCTAACAATAATAACATTCTGTTTGACTTGAACCTTGTGTGAGTAAGTGTGAAATTAAATAAAAAGTAGTTGAACATGCCTACTTTTAAACCTGTGACTGAAGCCAATAGGCCAGATCCTCACTTGGTGTAAACTTGTGGCAAATAGATTCTTCTTACAGATTGAATTATTTAACAAGCAAGAAAGTTCCTTCTTCTTTCTAGAAGTGGTTGCTTCTGATCAGCACTTAGGTAGAGAAGTGTAGGAAGGTTTTACTCCTGCTTTGACACTTCTGTGGATAAATAGTTTGCATCATTTTTCACTGCTGTCTATCTGGCACCATGAATAAACATTAAAAATAAAGTTCAAAGGGCTCACACCCTTATACAACGCTATTGCACATATGTCTACCAGAATATTGTCCCTTTTCACATAATTTCAGGACTAGATTCTGCTCCCACACTCACCCCCTTTACACTTGTGTAACCCTATGGAAGTCTGTGGAGTTCTATCAGTGACACTGAGGGCAGAATTTGCCATTAATCACCTATCAAAATGGCTAATTATGAAGATTAGGCAATGCATTTTCTAAAACGTTTTCTAGAGAAGACAGGACTATCATGCAACACAACCAGTGACTGCAGCCAATATGATGGATGTGATGATGGTATATTGTTGCATGTCTAATTGTGTACAGCCTCTTCTGAGCATGTTCCCAGGTATGAGTTGCCCAGTTAAGTGCTTAAGTAGAATTTTCAGAGACTGAGATGGAAAGGCTCTTCCAGTTAAACTCCTTAAAGTAGTGGGAAGATTTGCCCAAGGAATTACTCAGGATAGCTTTAAACATTCCAATAGCTCCACACATAGTCCTTTTATGTACGACATATAAGCACACAGCTAGCAAGCTATCTGAAAAACAGAGCATTAGAAAAATCAGACTTAAAGCTTTAAATCTTTGCCAGGTTTCAAACAAACAAGAAAGAGAAAAAGTGAGTTAATGGCGACCAGTGTGACAAACTATCCATAATCTTGATGCTGAATTAAAAGTGGACCCAAAGTGCCAAATGTATAATACTCCTGCTCAGTCAATTTGCCTCTCTGTGTTCTTTGCTAAACCATCACTGTGTTATCTGGTCTACCCAGGTGGTAACTGCCTGGGGATTCCTGGCAAAGGGATCCTCCCAAACAATAAGGAGATCTCACACGTACAATATTATCCAGTCAGCCACCTTTTACTCTATAAGGTATTTCTTGGTGATTCTTTAATCACTTTCCTACAATGCTTCTACTTTTCAGAGGCATAATGGGCAAAATCCTCAGCTGGTCTAAATGGAAGTCAAGGGAGCTATGCCAGTTTACATCAACTGAGGACGTGGCCTAATACCTTCAGACAATGACATACAAGACGTGCAATTCCTTCTGCTCCACAGTGAGGCAGAGGGCCATAAGTGAGCCCATATTCTGTAATGTAGTATATCCAAATATAATGAAAGGGTTACATAATTTTAATTACTAATGAGTGACAATCAGGTGGGAAAGAAATGAGACTCCTGAATTTCTGTGTAACCCCCACTTGGAGTTCTCCAGCTCCTAGAGTGACAGACGGAGCCTCAAGGGGGTCCAACCCTATGGGCCACAACAATAATGGCTACCAGAGCCTCTGACAACATTTCCAAGGATACTTGGATTGAGATGGAGGAGAGGTTAGGTTCTGGAAGGGACGGATGAGTCTGATTCTATCATTTCAGTTGAATTGCCTCCCAGGCTTGTAAGTCTATTTCAGCAAACTTCTGATGTAGTAGAAATTCCAGCTGGGTTATGAGGTTTAACAACAGTGCAAATATGCTTGGTCCACATTTGTAGCTGACCAAACACCTCAATTCAGTAATATATAGAGGGGTGACCATAAGCAGAAAATCCAATTGGCACAGACTGCTCATCCACAGGACAAATGCCTGGTTTTTGTCATCAAAAGTCGGGACAGCCAGGGCAGGACTTAAAAGGGGACTGTCCTGGCCAGGGAGCCCGGGCAGCTGTGCAGTGTCCTGGACCCTCCACTTGCCCAGGGCAGGGGGTGGGGTGGAATGACCGAGAGCAGCCCCCGGCCTGTGTCCCTGTCCCCCCAGCACAGGTGGAGGCTTCCCAGGCAGCTCTTACCACGGCCTCGCTTCCGGCCAGGCCAGGAGGTGGGACCATGGGGGAAGGGGAGGAGCAGGAAGCAGGGCCCTGTGGCAGGGGATTGGGCAGGGGATCCAAATGCTCTTTGTGCCTAGGGCCCCAATAAATCTTAATCCACCTCTGTTTGCAGAGAACATATGCAAGTATGCACAGAGTCTAGTAACCGTGTAAGCATACCCGTGTACAGGGCCAGCCTCAGGGAAAATAGTGCTCTGGGCGAACGTGCATTTTGGCTTCCCACTCTCCCCACACCCTCTTCATCCCTAACCCCTGCACCCTTCACCTCTGCCCCTGAACCCCTGCACTGTGCCCGTTATCCCTAACCACCCCTTCTGTGCTACTAACCCCTGCACTATGCTCCCTTTGTCCCTAACCCTTGCACTATGCTCCCTTTGCCCTTAACACTTGTCCCTCTCCTGCATTCCTAAACTCTGCACTGTGGCCCCCTTTGCCCCTAATCCCTGCCCCCAACCTCTGCACTGCTTCTGTGCCCCTACTCCCAACTCCTGCACTGTATGATACCTACAGACAGATTTCACAATGCATGACAGAGAGTGACCATGACCGGGACTCACTGCAGTGCAGGGTCAAACTGAAAGAGCTGGGAACACCTACCACAAGGTGCGGGAGGCAAACCACCACTCCGGTGCTGCACCCATGAGCTGCCAGTTCTACAAAGAGCTGGATGCAATACTTGGTGGCAACCCCACCTCCACTGCGAAGGCCACTGTGGATACTTCGGTGGCTCGCGTTCCAGTCAAGAGTGGACTGAGCCAGGAGGAGCAAATCTTGGACGAGGATCTGGAGGGGGGCCCAGAGGCAGAGGATGACTTGGAGGTCAGAGATGCATGCAGTCCGGAGCTCTTTTCTACCCCAGAGGAGGCTAGTCAGTCACAGCTGTCGGAGCTTGGCGAAGTGCAAACAGGAGAGGAGGCCCCTGGTATGTGGATTTGATTTTGGGAATGGCTGAAGCGAGTTGTTGGAGGCAGGAGGGTTGCAGAAAGCAGGCTTGTGTCTGTATGATGCACATACCACCACATGCCTAGTCTGAGCAGCGGAACAGGCTGTTGATCGACTCCCTCACTTCACGGGAATCTGCCTCGGAGATCTCCAGGAAACTCTCATGGAGATGCTGGGCAATCCGCTGCCGCAGGTTCTTTGGCAGAGCAGCATTGTTTCTTGACCCATTCTTGACGGTAACTTTCCTGCGCCACTCTGCTGTCACTGGGGAGTGGGGGTGGACTATTGCTGCACACAGGCGAGCCACATAAGGGCATGGTGGAAGCCACAGTCTTGGAGAAGACCCTCCCTTGATTCCTTGCTCACCCTCAGCAGCGAGATATTTTCCATAATGAACACATTCTGTGGAAAACGTGGGGAGAGTAATGATTATAAGGCCACTCCTACAGTGCTGGCTCTCCTCAAGAGCCACATGCCCAGTGTAGAATAGGGTCTGGGAACACTGATTTCCCCTGCCCCTGTGGTTACTCACCATTCTGGTGATCTTGTGGCTCATGTGTGCTTACCTGGAATCAGCCAGTGAGTGATAGGTATGTGAATAGTGGCTGTGTTTTAAATCACTGAATGTGATTCTGTGTGTTGCAAACAATACTGCTTCTGTAAAACGTTGCATTTTGGCTTCACAGATATGACTTTGGGAGCCAGCCTCCCTCTTTGTTATTGCCAGCTGAATGGCTGCGCAGAATTAGAAAGTGGCTATGAAGAACTAAGGAGGACTTTCTGCGTGATGTTATGATGCACTCCGCGTCCAATAAGCAGGAATTGAAGGAGTGGCGGGACAGCGAGAAGAGGGACTGAAAGGAGAATGCTGCATGCCAGAATGAAGCCATGGAGCAGTTCTTAAATGTTATGGAGCACCAAGCAGACATGCTCCAGGCGATACTAGCTCTTCAAACTGAGCAGCTTCGCCCCTGCCCTCCCCTGCAGCCGCTGTCACAAAAAAGTCTTTCCCATGCTCCCCCCAGAGACCACCAACACACTCTTATCAACCTCCTGGCTCTAGTCTGTACCTGCTGCATTCCACTTCTGCCCCATCACAGTCCAGTCCTGCGGACTTCCAGTACTCACAGCACTCAACCCCTGTCCCTCTGCAGTTTAGACCTGCTGAAGTACAGTGCCCGCTGCACTGTCCTCCAAAGAACAAGACTGTATATGACACCTGGACATACACAAATCGTTAACCGTCCCGGGACCCCACCTCCTCCTGGGACCTTCCCTTCCGCCATCCACCACAGTGCTGATGTGTTTTTTGGTTTGTGTCTCTCCTCCGGTTGTTGTTTTTTAATAAAAGAATTGTTTTGATTTGAAAGCAATCTTTATTCCATTAATTGCAACAGGCAATTTTCTTAAACCTTCATAGTGCATCGTCTGCACCAATCACCATCACCTCCTAGCATTACTGCACACCTGAGCATAGCAACAAATAGTAGTGGATTTCAGCTTCAAATTGCTGCCTCATTGCATCCCTGATCCTTATGGCCGTGCACTGCATCCCTCTAATACCGCTGGTCTCTGGCTGTTCAAATTCAGCCTCCAGGTGCTGAGCCTCAGTGGTCCAGCCCTGAGTGAAGCTTTCACCCTTCCCTTCACATATATTATGGAGCATAGAGCACACTGCTATAAGCATATGAATATTGTCATCAGCCAGGTCCAGCCTCCCATATAGGCAGTGCCAACAGGCCTTTAAATGGACAAGGGCACACTCAACAGTCATTCTGCACTTGCTCAGTCTGTTGTTGAACCTCTCCTTAGTGCTGTCAAGTTGCCCCGTTTATGGCTTCATAAGCCACGGCATTAAGGGGTAGGCAGGGTCTCAGGATCACAATGGGCATTCAACTTCCCCTATGGTGATCTTCTGGTCCTGGAAGAAAGTCCCTGCTTGCAGTTTCCTGTACAGGCCAGTGTTCCCAAAGATGTGTGTGTCATGCACCTTTTCAGACCAGCCTGTGTTAATGTCTGTGAAACACCCCCGGTGATCAACAAGCACCTGGAGAACCATTGAGAAATACCCCTTGTGATTAATGTACTCGGTGGCTAGGTGATCTGGTGCCAGAATTGGAATATGTGTGCCATCTATTGCCCCTGCATAGTTAGGGAAGCCCATTTGTGCAAAGCCATCCACAATGTCACACACATTGCCCAGAGTCATGGTCTTTCGGAGCAGGATGCAATTAATGGCCCGGCACACTTCCGTCAACACGAGTCCAGTGATCGACTTTCCCACTCCAAACTGGTTAGCAACAGATTGGTAGCAGTCTGGAGTAGCCAGTGTGACGGGTTGGATCACAGAAACCCCCTTGGGAGCTGCCACCCGATGTGCAAAGACTACCCCTGCTTCTGTTTTCCCTGCCAGCTCAGGACTCCAGCACCCTGTCTTGCTGAGCCGGACACTCCCGTCCGGCTCCAGACACAGACCCAGGGTCTGAATCACTTGTCCCAAAGCTGCAAGTTTACCTGAAAACAGCTCGCAGTAGCGTGCTTGTCTTTAGCACTCAGATGCCCAACTCCCAATGGGGTCTAAACCCAGATAAATCCGTTTTACCCTGCATAAAGCTTATGCAGGGCAAACTCATAAATTGTTCGCCCTCTATAACACTGATAGAGAGATATGCACAGTTGTTTGCTCCCCCAGGTATTAATACATACTCTGAGTGAATTACTAAATAGAAAGTGATTTTATTAAATACAGACAGTAGGATTTAAGTGGTTCAAAGCAGTAACAGACAGAACAAAGTAAGTCACCAAGCAAAATAAAATAAAATGCGCAAATCTATGCCTAATCAAACTAAATACAGATAATCTCACCCTCAGAGATGTTTCAGTAAGTTTTTCTCAGACTGGACACCTTCCAGGCCTGGGCACAATTCTTTCCCCTGGTACAGCTCTTGTTGCAGCTCAGGTGGTAGCTAGGGGATTCTTCATGATGGCTTCCCTCCCTCTCTCTTCTCTTCCCCCCTTTATATATCTTTTGCATAAGGCGGGAACTCTTTGTCTCTCTGGGTTTCCACCCCCCCTCACTGGAAAAGCACTAGGTTAAAGATGGATTCCAGTTCAGGTGACATGATCACATGTCACTGCAAGACTTCATTACTCACTTGCCAGCACACACATATACAGGAAGACTCACAGGTAAATACAGCCATCTGCAGACAATGGGAGTCATCAAGATTCCAAACCATCATTAATGGTTCACACTTTACACAATTACAATAGGCCCTCAGAGTTACATTTTATATTTCTAGTTTTAGATACAAGAGTGGTACATTTATACAAATCAGATGATCACACTCAGTAGATTATAAGCTTTGTAATGATACCTTACAAGAGACCTTTTGCATGAGGCATATCCCAGTTACTTACATTCACTTATTACCGTATTTTCTCTAAAACTATCTCAGTTACATTATATTGACTTATCAAGTTTTTATAAAACCATATAGACTGCACAACGTCACAGCCAGCTTCCACAGTGCAATCACCACGCACTTCTCCAGCAGCAGGGCAGCTCTCATTCTCATGTCCTTGCACCGCAGTGCTGGGGTGAGCTCATCACACAGTCCTATGAATGTGGCTTTCCTCATCCGAAAGTTCTGTAGCCAGGGCCTGTCATCCCAGACGTGCATCACAAAGTGATCCCACCACTCAATGCTTGTTTCCCGAGCTCAAAAGTGACTTCCACTGTGTCAGCACCTCTGTGAATGCCACAAACAATCTCATGCTGTAGCTAGTACATGTGGTGAAATCAATATTGGACTCCTCTTGTCTTTTAACTCCACTGCCACTCGTGACGTGTTAGTGAGAGTGAGCAGCATATTGGTCAACAGTTCAGGGTGCATTCCTGCAGACCCAAGAGCCAGAGTGAGCAGTACACAAACTGTTGAAAGATGGCACCAAATGCAGATGGAAGCACAAGGACTGCTGGCATGCGAAGCAATACATTACAGGGCATTGGGACAGGACCCAGGATGCCCTGCGACCCTGTCTGCCTTCCCACAACTCTTAGCGGCAGAAGAGGAAGAGATGCTTTGTGGGATAGTTGCCCAGAGTGTACCGCTCTGAATACCACTGCAAGTGCCGCAAGTGTGAACACGCTATTGCGCATGCAGCTGACAGTGTGAACACACAACAGCACTTTCCCTTCAGCACTCTCTGAGCGGCACTGTAACTGACGGTGCTGTAACTCCGCCAGTGTAGAGATACCCTGAGATTTGTTGCCGTGGAGGTGGGGTTTGCGGTGTAGGCATACCCTGGGAGTTCTCTATGCAGAATAAGTTTCAGAATACACAACAGAAATCTACCTTACAGGTTAGAGATCTGCAGTTCGGGGTTCAAATAGGAGAACCTTTATCTCAAAAGTGAAAAGGGTAAACTACTTGGCTCTCGTGTCCTGCAGTCTGGATAACACAGTGATATGCGCTATTCAAAAACTGTACTAAGATTCTCTAATTTCAGTGCTGCACTGTAGGATTTTTCATCATTGCATATTCAGAGTTTCAGCAGCTACTTGCAGTTAGGCAAGAACTCTATCTGCCTTTGGCTAATATTAAATAAGAGGAAAAAATACACCCAAGCAATTGTGGTGTAAAAATAGTCACTAGTTGGGGATGTAACTTTGTTGTGGGAAGACAGGTGACCCATCTTTCTGTAGCTGAAAGCTAGTAGTCTAATTTCCCTCTCACTTACACTGCCACAGATCAAGAGTAATTCCATTAAAGTCAATGGAATTACACCGGTGTAAAATGACAGTAGTTTTCTTGAGTTGCCAAGTAGCAATAATTCTCAACTGTTCTTTAAGATTTGTTCTTCTGATGGATACACCACCAGAACTAATAAACTGAGAGAGAGAAAATGCAGAATGTCTTAAAATGAGACCCATAACATCAACTAAGGCCAACTTTCCTTTGTGTGATTTAACCTTTTTATTTTAGGCTAAGTTCTTCACTGCCTTGCACTTTGTGCAGTCATTAAAATTTGTGTAAAGGTTATAAAATGCTACTATTCTGAGTAGATAACGTTTTTTATACCTTCTTTGCACAGGTGTAAATTGTGACACTGGCAGACCAGGTGCCAGCGCATGCCAAGATCCCTAAGTCTCAACTAAACATTGATAAATGCATATCTGGAAACCAGTCTGGCTCACCTGTGTGTTAGTATTGTTAAAATAGGTATTAGGTTTTTGAAAATGCGTTTAGTGTTTAGACTGTATGAAATGCTGGTGTAGTTGCTGCATGAATTACTCTCACTTGTAATCACTGTATCCCATGTTATAAGTTAATATGTAAGTGTTTGCTTAATGATTGTAAAAGTATTTGTTCTGAAACTGTAAACCCCCACAGTCAGGAGTGCAGCATTACCAAGTACAAAATACTTCTTTACCACAAAAGGTGTTAGGCCCTGCCCACAAGAAGGCCCACTGAAACCAAATGAGCCATTGTGGAACATCAGAGAACAAAAGACTTTTTTCATGCCTCCCCCCACACACACACACACCTATGAAGAAGAGACATGCAAGGGGATTTGTCCCAGCAGTTTGAACTCTGGGGGAAGGAAATAAAAATCCCTGACAAGAAAAAAACTACATTTTTATGCTGCTTGAACTCTGTGAGGCAAAGACTTCTATGCATAAACAAGAGATCCTCAGCTGGTTAGCCCTAAAGGACATACAGAGCTTGCTTATTATATACACTTCTATTACCTTTTAGAACATAAAATTGCAGCTCATTTGTGTGTGCTTGTTTACCTGCTTTAACCTTGTAAATAACTCATTACTTTTTCTTAATTAATAAATCTTTAGTTAGTTTAATACATGATTGGTTACAAGTGTTATCTTTGGTTTGGGATTGAAGGTGCAATTGACCTCGGGTAGGTGACTGGTCCTTTGGGACTGGGAGTAACCTGAATATTGTGGTGATTTTCGGTATAAGAGACCATCTAACACAAATGCAAGATTACCTGTGTGACAAGATGGACTGGAGAGCCCAAGGGGACTGTCTGTGACTCCAGTTAAGACTGTTATAGTGCTTGAGGAGTTAACACATGAAGGTTGGTTGGTGAAATCTAAGTGTGGCACTCAGAATCAGTTTGTGGTTTGCACCCTGGTTTGTAACGGTCTGCCCTAAGGTTGATATTCACGCTCTTGAGCAACTCCAGACAGAGGAGCAGTGCAAACAGTACACATCAATAGACTGAAAGCTTCCCATGAAAGGGAGATGGTAGTGAATATGATTTGTTGTGCTGATGAGGGAACAGTGAGGAAGAGACTCCTTTGGAGAGCATTAAGATTTGGGAGGGTTTGAGTCCCACCCAAAGGCAGGAGATGCTGGCCCTTTTGAAACACCACAGCAGGTATTTTTGAAGAGAGGCAAGCCAGAAACCAGTGGAAGCTCACACATTGCAACTCATAGTACTGGAGCGGCAAAAGGAGCTTCCACAGCCAGGGCATACACCCCCCACCCCACCCCCACACACAATGAAATGTGTATGAATGGGATATAAAATGCTACCATTCTGACTAGATAAAGTTTTCTACCTCCTTTGCACAGGTGTCTATGACTACCCAAGATGCAACACAGCAGAGAAAAATGTCACAACTGTAGCAAAACAGGCAAATGCTGCTCAGAATTCTGCTGTCATTTACCTTGCTGTAAATATGAAGTAACTCCACTTAAGTAAATGGAGTTACTACAGAGTCACACTGGCATATGAGCAAACTGTGAGTGTTACATAGCTTTTTAATCACTACCAGACTGTCTGAACGACATGACAGGAATTCAGAATTTTTAGTCTTGGTAAAGAACAGAAGTTTATTGTGTCTAAGTGCAATTTATTTCACAATTTTTACATTTACAATTGATATATGTTTTTTCATGCTAGCACAGAACAAAATATGTCTTCTATCCGTTGCTTTCCTCAGTTGTGCTTGCTGTACATTCTACTTCCAGTTTTATATTTCTACAGGTACACAAATAGTTGGGAAAACCCAGGGAAAACGCTGTGAGAATAAAATATTGTATACCAGGATAAACTGATTTTTTTAAACCAACATGATGCAATTGTAATTACACAATTAGGACGTTTGTGGGCCTGATTCTCATTTCCATTAACTGCATCAGAGATACTTCTAATGCATACTGATGTAAATTAAATCAGAATGTGACACACTGTCTTTCCTGGAGTTCACAAGACCTCATTAATTTGGGATCTGATTAATTTTGGCCTCATAGGACCTAAATTAACAAGACTTCATTCTAAGAGTAATCTGTCTGCCTCTGCTAAATATACTGGAGCTATTCCCTTTGTGAGCTATTAATGTCTTCATGGTTTGCCAACTCATGGCATTTTCATTTGGATGGTATTAAACAAAACACAGAGGCTTAATACCTATCACAGCATCCCCAGTGAAACCTGATGCCCACCCTCTATTACACTGATGCACCTTTTGGCATTCAGAATCAATATTTGTATTAATTTGTCAGCATGCGGATATCAAATTGACTTGATACATATTTCACTTTTAATGTGATTCTATGTGACGGGATTTGTTCTAAGTCTTATCTGTGCTAATCATAACTCCTTAGAATCGTTTTGAAAATCCAGTTTACAGTATTTTATGTGATTTTTTTTGTTGGTTTGTTCCTTTTTTCACATATCATCCAACTTGGAAAATCACATTAGAAAGATCAAGTTTTGGGAATGAGAGTGTTCAAACTACATGATAGTATCCCTTAAACCTATTTATTCTGTGGGGTTTGGGCACTTGGAAAGATAAGACTGGCTCAATATTTAAACACACATGCAAGTATGCATTAAGAAAACTGATAGAAAAATTGTTGTTATTTAACACAATAAGGTCAAATCCCAGCTGGTGTGAATCAACACAGTTCCATTGACTTCAATGCAGCTATGCCGATTTACATCAGCCAAAGATGATGGTCACCCATTCCACATGTGTGGGGCCCAGGCTTTAAAAAGCATTCAGGCTCCCACTCTCTGGTAAGACAAAGGCAGCTGGGAGACTGGGGGAGTTTCCCAGCAGAAGGCAAGGAAGTTGGGATGTGCGTTGTTTTCTTTTCCTTTCCTTTCCTTACCTTGCAGATACTCCACAAGGAAGAACCTGCAATGGAAGAAAAATGGTGTGTTGACAGAACCACTGCTAGCTCTTCCTCTACCTATACCTGTGGGGCCCTTAGGCAGACAGGGGCATCCTGATCCTGGAGGCTGAGAATAAGGCCTGTCTCTCCTTAGCCAGGAGTGGCGAAAGCTTCCTAAAAGCATGTGGGGGGCCACCGGAACCAGAACTGTGGTTCCCCCCATGCTGCCCATTCCCTCCAACCCCTGCGCCACCTTTTTCTCCAAGCCCCCACCTTGGTGCCATCCCTTCTCCCTGAGCCCTCGCCCCCGTGCCACCCTTTCTCCCGAGGCCCCATTCCCATGCCGCCTCTTCCCCCCCCAAGACCCCGCCCCTGCTTTCCCCACTTTGCCCCTCCTCCCATCACTCACCCTTAGGGCCCATAAAAAGGGGGGACATGAAAATCAGATATGGGATACCACCTGGTGCAAGTGTCATCTGTTGGTGGAGTTGCTCAAGAAGCAGGGTTGAGAGCTGCAGGAGGAGGTGGCTTATCTGCGTAATCTGGAAGCACAAGGACTTCATCAACAGGGCACATGAGGAAGCATCTGGGCTGGAGAATGCTAGTTGACTACAGATGACACAGCAGCATCCCCCACCCAGGTCCCCTGTCCTATAAAGAACCAGTATGCTGTACTGGCCACAGAAGTAGACCCCAGTGGCTGAGGAGGAGCAGCCTGCCCCAAAAGCTGATAGGCTCCCAGCCACCACACTCAAGAGGAGGACTCATAGGGTGCTAATAGTCAGGGACTCCTTTATGAGGGAAACAGCAGCATCCATCTGCTGAACTCACATGATAGCCTGGAGGGTATGCTGCCTGCCTGGAGCCCACATCCAAGATATTACAGAAAGGTTACTGAGGCTGAACCACTACCCCATACTACTCAGCCACATGGGCAGTAATGATACTGCCTACCATGATCCTGAGCAGATCAGCATCAACTACAGGGAGTGAGGATGAAGGAGTTGGTTGTCCATCCTCCCGGTTGAAGGTAATGGCCCAGGCAGGGACATACACATCCTGGAGATGAATGCATGGCTGCACAGATGGTGCCAATTGGGAAGAAGGTCTGATGGGGTTCCACCTAATGGAGAGGGGAGGAGAATCTTAGCACACTGACTAACCAACCTATAGGAGCAACAGGAGGGAAATCAATGGGAGAATCTGCTCAACATCTTAGATGTCTATACACAAATGCAAGGAATGTGGGAAATAAACAGGAAGAACTGGCAGTATTAGCATGTAAGCTAAATTATGACTTAATTAGCATCAGAGAAACTTGGTGGGATAAATCTTATGACTGAATATTGGTACAGCTTGTTCAAGGAGGACAGGCAGGGAAAAAAAGAGAGAAGATGTTGCATTATACATCAAGAATATATACACTTGTTCTGAGGTCCAGCAGGCGGTGAGAGACAGACTAGTTGAAAGTCTCTGGGTAAAGATAAAAGGGGAAAAAATAGGAGTGACATCATGGTAGAGGTCTACTCTAGACCAGCAAATCAGGAAGAGGGGGTGGAGGAGGCATTTCTAGAACAGGTAACAGAAATATCCAAATCACAAAACCTGGTAGTAATGGCAGACTTTACCCACATATCTGTTAGAAAAGTAATATGGCAAACCACAAATTTTCCAATAAGTTTTTGGAAAGTATTGGAGACAACTTTTTTGTTTCAGAAAGTGGAGGAAGTAGCCAGGAGACAGCTATTTTAAACTTCATTCTGAGCAACAGGAAGAATTGGCTGCTAATCTGAAAGTGGAAGGCAATTTGGGTACAAGTGATCATAACATAATAGATTTCATGATTCTTAGGAAAGGAAGGAGTGAGAGCAGCAGAATAAGGACAATGACTTCAAAACAACAGACTTCAACAAACTGGTGGGTAAATGTTCATATGAAGAAAATCTAATGGATGAAGTAGTTCAGGAGAGCTGGCAGTTCTTCAAGGAGAAAATATTAATTGCACAACTAACACACTATCTCAGTGTGATTGAAGGTTAGGTAGAATATGGCTCCATCACAAGCTCTTTAATGACCTGAACGTCTAAAAGGAATCCTACAAAAAGTAAAAAAATGGATGAATTGCAAAGGAGGAATGTAAAAGAATAAAACAAACCTGTAGAGGCAAAATCAGAAAGGCTAAGGAACAAAATGAATTACATCTAGCAAGAGACATAAAAGGCAATAGGAAGACATTCTTTAAATACATTATAAGCAAGAGAAAGATGAAAGACAGTGTAGGGAAGGAGAGCTAATAACTTATGACATCAAGGAGGCTCAGGTGTTTCATGCCTATTTTGCTTCATTCTTCACTAAAAAGGATAATGGTGACCAGATAGTCAACATAATTAATATTCACAGCAAGGGGGAAGGAACACAAGCCAAAACAGAGAAAGAACTTGTTAAAGAATATTTAGATAATTTAGATGTATTCAAGTCAGCAGACCCTATTGTAATTCATCCTAGGGTACTTAAGAAACTAGCTGAAGCAATCTTGGAACTATTAGCAATTATTGTTGAGAACTCATGGAGGATGGGTGAAGTCCTAGAGGATTGGAGAAAGGCAAACATAATACCTATGTTTAACAAGGGAAACAAAGAGGTCCCCAGGAATTATAGATAAGGCTAAGTTTTTGTCACAAATATGTTTAGTAAAAGTCAGGGACAGGTCGCAGGCAATACACAAAATTTCACGGAAGCCTGGGACCTAGGGTGGCCAGATGACAAAGATGAAATATTGGGACGCGGGGGGGACGGGGGGAAGCTGGTGCACACCCCCCCACACCGCCACCAGCCCCATCTCCACCCAACTCTCAGCTCCGACCCCCAATACACCCCCAGCTCCCCCATCCCCTCGCTCCTGGGCCCAGCCTGGGCTCCGAGCTGTGCAGTCGAGCCACACTCCAGGCCCCTCCTGCAGCTCCCAGCCCAGTTGCTCCCGGGCTCCGTCGCCCCGGCCCCTCAGAGTCGGGGCAGGGGGGGCTAGAGCCCCTCTGGGCTCCACCTGTGCGTTGGAGCGGAGGGCAAAATTGCTTGTTTGTCCCGTGTCCCGACCGAACATCATTCGGGACGCGGGATAAACAAGCAAATATCAGGACAGTCCCGATAAAATCGGGACGTCTGGTCACCCTATTGGGACCTGTCCCTGACTTTCACTAAATATATCCCTGAAAAAACTGGGAGGTGGGTTCAGCAGCCACTGCTCCTGGGGCTCCCGCATCCCCCACTATTGTGGTCAGTGGGAGCTCTGGAGCCCCCCACCACTGTAGGGAATGGGAGCTGCAGGGTCCTCTTGCCCACAGGGTTGGGCTGCTGCAGGGTCCCCTTGTCCCCATGGCAGCTGGCCCTCATGGGGGTCCTCCACCCACTCACCATGACTGAGCAGCTTTGAGGGGTTCCCTCCCTACCCGCTGCAGCTGGACAGCTTCGCAGGGTCCCTCACTGCCTGCAGTGCCTGGGCAGCTGTGGGAAGTCACAACTATCCGCCGTGTCTGGGCAGCTGCGGGGGGTCCCCACTGCTCCCAACTGGATGGCTAAAGGGTTCCCCCACCAGTGTGGGGGCTGGGAGCTGCAGAGAGTGGGGGAGGGGAGCTGGCTGAGAGGTCCAGCCCAGGGAAAGAAAATGTCATGGGAGCCAGTGGACGTCATGGATTCCGTGACTTCTGTGACATAACCAGTCAGTCTAACTTTTATACCTGGAAAGATGCTGGAACAAGTTATTAAACAATCGATTTGTAAGCACCTAGAGAATAATAAGTTATTAGGAACAGTCAGCATGGATTAGTCAGGAATAAATTATGCCAACCCAGTCTAATTTCCTTCCTTGACAGTGTTCCTGGCTACTGGATGGGGGGAAGCAGTAGACAGGATATATCTTGATTTTAGTAAGGCTTCTGATACAGTCTCACATGACATTCTCGTAAGCAAACTGGAGAAATGTGGTCTAGATAAGTTACTATAAGATATGTGCACAATTGGTTGAAAGACCGTAGTCAAAGAGTAGTAATCAATGGTTTGATGTCAAACTGAGAGGATGTACCTAGTGGAGTCTCACAAGGATCTGTTCTGGCTCTGGCACTATTCAATATTTTCATTAATTACTTGAATAATTAACTTTGCAGATAACACCTAGCTGGGAGGAGCTGCAAGTTCTTTGCAGGACAGGATTAGAATTTAAAAGGACCTTGACAAATTGGAGAATTGATCTGAATTCAACAAGATGAAATTCAATAAAGACAAGTGCAAAGTACTTCACTTAAAAGGAAAAATCAAATGCCCAACTCCAAAATGGGGGATAATTTGTTAAGTGGTAGTACTGCTGAAAAGGATCTGGGTATATAGTGGATCGTAAACTGAATACGAGTCAACAATGTGATGCAGTTGAAAAAAAGCTAACATCAGTCTGTGTGAATTAACAAGAATGTTGTATATAAAACACGGGCGGTAATTGTCCCGCTCTACTAGTTACTGTTGTGGCCTCAGCTGGAGTCCTGTTTCCAATTCTGAACGCCGCACTTTAGGAAAGATGTGGACAAATTGGAGAGAGTCCAGAGGAGAACAACAAAAACGAAACAGGGTTTACAGAACCTGACCTATAAGGAAAGATCTTTTTCAATTATAATCACTACAGTTGCAAAATAAGAATACAAATATGTAAATCTTCTAGCTCTAGTTTAATTCATTAAAACTAAATTAAATGAAGCCTTCATTTCTTTTGCATTTAGTTATAGCTACAGTACCTGCAACAAGAAAATCAGATTTAATTCCACAAATCACACTGGATAATCTGAGGATAAGCACAGTAATAAAGGAAATGATACACAGTGGGAACTTAGTTCCCTATACTGAATTAGCTATTAGCTATAAAATGCTAATGAATACGCACATTTCATTAGCACTCGAACGCTGATTCCCAACAATGGTGCCATTGAATTATACAACAAAACAGCAGCGTTATCAGAAAGGACATATGGTGGACATGAAATCCCCAAGAAAGTTTGCCTCATTAGCAATATGTTGTTTCTATGGAAACACAATCATAACATTTAAAAAAAGTAAAGGGAGCTATAGTATTAAGTGCTGGCTATTCTACTATTTCCTAGTACTGTATGAAGGTAAATATAAATAAAGCATCAAGGGTGTTACAGGTCAATGAGTCATGCCATGTTTTTTGTTTGAATTGCATTTTTCCATTTTAAATTGGGTAAATTTAGGGTATAGTTTTGTGCATTTTCCATCAGGCCGATTGTACCTTTGTTTTGTTTCACTAGTTGTGCCTATAGTTCTGTGCACGACTACATGTTTTTCTGTCACTCATGTTTCATCCTGAAACTGAAAAACATACCTTACACTCAAAGCTTTTTAACTTCAAAAGTAAATTCTGATTCTGAATCAAATCATGTGTACATATCATCAATTGTCGCTGCCTACAAAAAAAACTCCCAGTTACTAATTACTACAAATATCAAGAGGGTGAGAGATACATCTTATGTGAGTGCTTTATCTTACATACTTGTGGGTAAGTTAGCTGTATTCCAGCACACTCACTGAATGCCACATTTCTGCAAATTACGTGTCGCTGTACCACTACACCCTTTTGATTCCTCATTAACACCATACAGGTAGCTTAGGTCTGATGTACAGTAAAGAAATTCACACCTGTGAAACTATATCAGTATAGTTATACCAGTGCAAAACCATAATGTAGACATGCATCACTGGTGCAAAGTGAAGCTTACACTGCTATAGCTTACTTTGATACACTGGTGCATCCCAAACTACATTGATTGTTGCATACATGCAAATTTCCTTAATGCAGACCAGGCCTTACACTGTTTTTAAGCCACCATTAATTAGTTCCAGACCCTAGCACGGCAATTATATTGGCTTGAAATTGGCCCTGTGTCTTCATGTTGTCATAGCTATCCTATAAGAACTAGACTGATTTCCATCCAGAGCCTGAATAAAGCTCTTCCTGATCAGCTAGACCTATGCACGAATGAAAGTACAATGCTATCTGTGATTGGCAGGGGTGAAAGTAAGTTAAAGGACTTATCGGTATGCCAGACTCCTGAGCAGCGGCATGGTCTCAACCAGAAGAGGTGGGGCCTTTAAATCAAGATTTAAAAGCCCTGGGGCTCCAGCTGCGGCTGGGAGCCTCGAGGCCTTTAAATCACCCCCGGAGCTACCAGCTCCTTTAAATCACCGCTGGAGCCCTGCCGCCGCTACCCCAGGGGGGCTCGGGAGGTGATTTAAAGGGCCCTGCGCTCTGGCCACTGCAGGGAGCCCCGGGCCCTTTAAATCATCAGCCTGGGGAAGCTGGTCCGGGCAGGCATGGCGTACCGGCTCACTTTCACCTCTGGCGGTTGGTACAACTTCCTATGCTACTCTCATGCCTTAATGAAGCCCATTTTGTAACAGTAACTATACGCTGTAGTTAATACTCCATTCTGTCTTTGTTCTATAGTGTTACAGTTTACCTGTTTTTAGAGTCCAATCCAATTCTATTCAGCAGAAGTTGGATTGGGCACTTAAATCACAAGCTCTTTGGGCGGGGGGGAGGGCACGGCCCAGGTGTCGGGCGGCAGGGATGGCTGCAGTAGGGGAGGCACAGCCTCCCCTAGCCTATTATACCTGCCACCCATGCAAATCAGTAGATTTCCTCTTCCTCACTCTGTGCTTGAGGAGTGGCAACCTTCACGCAGTCTTCCCTGTTACGTACTCCAGCAAGACCAATAACATCAACACGGTGACAGACCGGCAATTGACCGCCTCATTGTCTAAAAGCAGCTCAAAGAACAATCATTGCTCTGTGCCTGTCTATGCAAACTTTATTCATATGAGTAGTCCTCTTGCCATATGAGCTTGGCATGATCTATGGTCTTTTTTTCCACATTTCTGAGGGATTTCTTACTTCGAAAAAGAAAAGGGAAAAAAATCTTTACATCTTCTCTCTATTCGCTAACAAACAAACGCCCACCTCTAAAAACACAGGTCGAATGGACAACAATACAGAGAACAGGTAATTTTCATTCCTCTGTAGTAAAATGCTGGTAGTTATTTTTCAACTTCTTTTTCCTGAAATGCACACACAAGCTCTTTGCTCCCCATTTTTCTAATGGCAAATATGTGTGACAGATTGACAACATCCTGTAATATCCTGATCATATTTTATGAAATTAAGATGAACTTTATTGAATTAAGTTACATGTTATTGAATTAGATTTAATACCTTTGGGGTACATTGTATTAAAAATGTAATTACATATGTGTTATTGTGGCATTATATGTACCTTTTCTAGTAGGAGGGGGATGGTAATGTAATTATTTAGGTTATCAGCCCTTTGAAGACACCCCTGGGGACAAATACATATACTAGTTCAAACTGGATTTTCCAGAGACCAACAGCCAAAGAACAATTTTTGGAAAAATAGCCTGGGTTTAAACTGATGCAGCGCCTTCTTTCTCACCCAGCAAATGGACGGGACCCCTAATCCATTGAGGGCCCCAATCCCTAGGGTAGGATTGGAAGGACTGGGCCTACTAAAACTGTGTTTTGTTCTAAGTTGAAGCTCTCTTGAACTTGTAACCCCAACAAAGCTTATAGGCTGGGATACTGAAAGGCTGCTCCTGCTAGACCCATGTTAGGTTTGGGGTGATCTCTGGTAAATTTACTAGCATGTGTGTATGTTCTTTTATTGTTGTTAATTTGTTTTCTCTGTAATGCTTTTTACCTTAAGACTAAAATAGGCTTGCATGGGAAGTGCTGTGTGGTACTTATAACTGTAGCAATTACACTTGTTAACCATCTCTGAGGAGAAAGCAAGCAGGTGTGCTTGGGTAACCTGTCTGTGCCGGGAGTAACACAGTGAAGGCAGGGATGTGAGCAGCCTGGAAATACCCCAGTCAGAAGGGAGAGCGTCACAGGTCTTCACCCAAGCAAGGCAACAGCTGGGGAGCTGGAAGCCTGGCAGTGAGTGTCCCTTGCTGGACCACTGAGGGGAAATACAGGTGCAGTTGCCTAGAAATGTGACATATATGGTGTCAGTTTGTGGGATGTGTAACAGTGTGAATTGCATAAGTGCCAAGAGCAGCAAAAACATGTACTGTAGACCGAAAAGCACAAAGGAAAAAGCCTCAATAGTCTGTTTATGGGGGGAAATAGCAGAAAGAGGGAAAGGG
>NC_048300.1:72164604-72245617 GCF_013100865.1 Trachemys scripta elegans
GTTGGGGAGTCGGGCCCGCGGGGCCGGGAGCCGGTCCGGGGTCGGGGAGCCGGGCCCGCGGGGCCGGGGTCCGGGCCGGGAGCCGGGGGAGCGGTGCCGGGCCGGGGTCGCGGTGCTGGGAGCCGGTCTGGGGTCGCGGGGTTGCCGGGCCGGGGGCCGGGGTCGCGGGGCCGGGAGGTGCGCCGGGCCGCCGGGGGGTGCACCGGGCCAGGGGTGATCGGCCGGGGGCCGGGGCCAGCACCCCAGGGCCCGAGCCGACCCAGGCTGGAGCCGCCGGGGGGGGCCAGCCTGGGCCGCGCCTCCTCCCCCCACAAGCCCCTTACCTGCTTCAGGCTTCCCGCGAATCAAATGTTCGCGGGAAGCAGGGGAGGGGGCGGAGACTTTGGGGAGGGGGCGGAGTTGTGCGGGGGGCGTGGGCGGGGGTGGGGGTGGGGCCGGGGCCCCGTGGAGTGTCCTCCATTTGGAGGCACAAAATATGGTAATCCTAGCCATCTGTCTTTGAGGAAAGAAAAATGCCTTGATATTCTTTTGGTCCTCCGCTAATTTAGTAAGACTTTCAGATGTGAACTTTCCTTAATATTAATTTTAAATTTATGTTTGTATCATACAGGTTGTGCATAGGAGTTCTGGGGTGGAATTAATGTGATCCTTAAAACTATCACACACAAATCAGTATGGAACTCAATTGCTGATAGTACTTTCACAGATAGCTAGCTTTTGTCCACTCATTCATGCTTAAAATTCTAGCAGTTAATAATATAAAGGGAGTGATAAAGGGAGGTTACTCAGATTTGTATGTATTTATCAAAATAAAGATTTTAATTTGGGGATTGTGTTTAACCAGGAAAAGAAATTGTAATGTACATCAACTGAATTTTAATTCTAGGATCATATTCACCTGTCTGTCTTGCAGAAAGGGAGTGGGTTTTTTTTTATGGGAACTTAATGTTTTTCATTGGACAAAACCCTGTAAGAAAGGAGGAATTCAAAGGCTCCAGGACTGTACATTATAAATAAAATCTCTCCACCCAACGCAGTGAAAAGGTCTAATCCTAGCGAAACAATCATAACCTCCACAATGAAAAAAGTTGTAGGGCAAAGGACTTACATAACAGGGGTGAAGATCACCCATACTCCGTACACCTGACATATGAAATTTCCAATATCAGTCATGCTAGGCTAATTCATTAATTTTATTGACATGTCCTAAGTTTTAAAGATAAATATAAATGTTTTCCCCATTACTGGGGCCTCAGGACACAATTAACATCTATTTTTCTTGATCTATAATTATAGAGCTAGACAGGAAGCATAATTTCAGTTCCTCAAACATTTTGAGTTTCCTGAAAATTTTTCATCCCAAATTAGGAAATAAAGCCAAACTCGAATTTCTTTATGGAATTGAAATTCCATGCTATTTTGTATCAGAAATACTGGGTAGCCCAGGAATCCAGCTCGCTGAGAAATAGAGTAGCCCAGGGAGCTGGCCAACTGGCTAGCTAGTCAGCCTATGGATACTTGGCTCCCTGGAAGACCGCTGGGTGGGGAGCCAGGCAGGCAGGGAGCAAGGGATTTCAGGAAGCTGGGATTCCACCCAATTGCCAGCCAGATGGTTGGAAAGCAGGAAATCAGACAAGTAGGTAAGCTGGTTGGCCAGCCTGCCTCCCTGCCGGGTTTCTGTCAAAAGTTTGGATGGAATTGATATGTTCCATCCTGTTGAACATTTCTCTCTGCCCACTGTATCTGCATCTGAGTGCTCGAATTGTCATTAGGTTGGAATTGCCTCCTTTCAGTTCCACTGCTTTCTGGCAAAATCCTTTCAAATCACTGGAGAAGAGTGAAAATAACTCGGCCTTTAACAATAACAGAAAAGGTCAATCTTATTGTTTGAAAAGACGGCAGGGATCCTCTGATTGTCATTGAGAGAGCAGCACACCATTGAGCCCTAGTGAGAGTGGCACTTCAGTGGCACTGAGATTGCCTCAGGTCAGGAAAATCCTCAACTGGCCTTTTAGAGCAGTTTTCCAGCTGCTTTCCACTGCCTCAGCAATGGGAGAATACAGAATGCAGCTGAAGATCTGGCCAATTGATGCAGTGAGTTACACCTGATCTATACCGGCGTGAGGCCAGAATTAGGTTCATCCCAGTACCTTCCAATCTGGGTATCATTTCAATCAATGGGAGCTGCAGATATTCATGCAAAGAATATAAATATAAAAAAAGGATATTTAGGAGCCTAAATATTGATCTAGGTGCTGCACTTTCGGTTGCTAAATGAGAAAAAAATCTGCCTAGATAATTGAATAAGGATCACAACTTCATCTTCTGTGTTATGTAAGCAAACGTATATATCAGAGCAAACATGCAATCCATTTGTTAACATCTGACTACAGCTGTTGGATTTATGCACAAATCAAACTGAATATGTTGATCCGTAAACTCTATTTCCAAATCACTGGAGCACAATATGAAACCATAGTTACAGCAATGGCAAATCTCAGCCTGTTTGCCTTTTTCAGCTCTCAGAAATGTAATGGTGGCCCTTGAGCTTACTTAGTATTTCATAATAATAAAATCAGAAACGAGACAGACCTATTAGGTGATTCCTGTCTTAAGATTACTGGTCTAGCACATTGTCAAGACAATGCTTACCCACATTTGAAAAGCAGTTGGAGCTTCTGGGATGAAGTGTGCTATATAAGCACAAAGTATTATTATTATTATTTTATTATGATGATTACTATTGCCTAGTACCAACCAGTCTTGCTTCTCTTCTCTATAGCATCATGTGTTCTCAAGTGAGAGCTACACCAATACATCCCAAGGTGCTAAGTTCCAGACCTCAAGGGGTCTCTTATCCTGCACGGCTGCTTTGAGAGCTTCCCCCTGCTCTCAAGGCTTGCTTGGCTCCCTCAGTACACAGGTGTTGGCCATTTCACACAGCCTAACTAAACTGATCCAATAAAGAATGCATGCTGTGCTCAATAAACGCTGAAATTGTTGCAAGTACTGGGGAATGAGATATGGGACTTTTCAGCATGAGGCATGTGTGAGATAGTGAAGAAAACAGATACTGAAAAGTCAATTCATAAAGATTAAATGAGTATTGTGGTAACTCAAATGCATCTGATTTTTTGTCACTTTGGAAAAAAACCCCAAAATTATTAAAATATCTTCTATAGCTAATGAAAGACTTTTGCAGAACCACATACTTTCAGCAATACTTCATAACCAAGCTGAATCAATAAAATTATTTTAATATGTAAGAAGAATGTGTCTGGCAACACTTTCTTTCAACTCCTTTTAAATGCATAGATGTGTGCTACAGTGCAGACTTCTATTTCTAGCAAGCAACAATTCTTACAGCTTTAAAGTTAATAGCTCTGATGCAGTTTGAGACAGTTTGCGTTAAATCCGTTCTTATACTTTAACAGAACGAATAAAACACATCAAGGTCATTTGGGGCATGAGATTTGAGATGAGATTGCTTGGCATCTGGTTTACATGGTTTAAGATCAGACTTCCATTTAAAAGAAAAAGAAAAGGTAAGATCTTCCTAGGCTCAGGAAAATTAAATTGATTAGCGTGATTCATTTTATACACCAATAAGAGGGTATAAATCACATTGCATTGTTTAGCCACAGTTTCATTATAACTGCAACATGCAGACTAGCAGATTATCCTCATTCAAAAAGAAGTCATTCCAGGTTCAAATGTTTGTTAAAAATTTTCTATCTTCATTATACTTTTATTTTGGATAGATTTTTGATTTATGGGGTTGTGACTTACAGTTAAATGCCTGTTCCTGAAATGTGCAAAGCATCTAAACCCTGTCCCCCTGCCAACTCTCCAATGTCAGTGGGAGTTGCAGGTGCTCAGTATTATCTTTTCATGCACAAAAAGAAAAACACTTTGTGACCAATCCTTGTTCATACACTAACTGCTTTGTGCCACTTCAGCAGCTCAAAGTCCCCTAACCTAGGTCCCCTGATCATATCACTTGGTGTAGGGAGCATTGTCAGATAGTGTAGAGATACCATAGTGGATTCTACACCCCCATCTCTGCAACCAAAATAAGCCGTGTGTACACAGGAAAAGAGGCCACGGGGCATCCCTGGCACCATAATCCAGTAATCTTCAGACGCTGTAAAAGACTAGTGAACAGTTGGCTCATGAACACTGCTCTGGGTGTGGTCTATACTTTCATTCTAAAATTAGTTTTTTAAAATTTTAGATTAAGCATTAGCAAAAAGAACTAATGGGAGAGAGCACAATGTGTGTCTTCTACACACCCTGAGAGAAAAGTGAGTGCTGTTTCTGCAGACAGGCTGAGTTCTTAAAAATGTAAAGAAGCAAGAGAAAGAAATCAAATGCAGAACAGTTTCAAGCTACACACATTCCTTGGAGCCCCTCTCAGTATCAGGCACTGCACTGAGAATCAGTTCAACAGATTCAAAACCCTGCACGATAGCACCTATTGAGCCTTAAACTGATACTAAACATTCTTTTCCCCTCCATCCACCTACCTGCATATACGTCTTTTCAAATGGCTTCTCCCAAAAGGTCATACATCACCGCATTAGTGGCATCAATAAATCTCACCGATTATGATTAGGAATTTCCCTGATGTCACTGCAAATGATTCACTCTTTAGGGAAGTTTGGTAGCCAAGTATTTGTCAGGCAGCTGCTGATTGCTGTTAACACACTAGAATAAGAAAAGAAAATGGTAAGAAAAATTGTTAAAATAAATCTTAAGTGTCACGAACGTATTTGGCCAATAGATAACAGTATTATGTACGGTAAGTAATAATTTAAGAGAACTTGCATTTATTGATCCGGAGCCTCAGCCCTGATACCATTTTCCATTGCTCTGGTGGTGCAGAGGGGAAAGCTGCCCTACGTGGGCAGCCAAAGGTGCCCCACAGTGGAGATCACTAGAGCTGGTGTAAAGCCACCTTGACCCATTTGTTCAGCTTGGACAGACCCAAAGACTGGGCCGTCGGGCTTGATTCTGCTCTTAAATCAAGAGAAATTCAGTTAGGTCCTTATAGTCTAGCGCTAGTCATCTGAGAATCTTGGAGAATTTTACACAGGTCAGTATAAATAGCCACGTGTTATAAGCAGGGAATCCGAGACACAGGGCATTAAGTAACATTCCCATAGTCAAACAGTACATTAGGAACAGAACCCAAGTCTGCTGAAACCCAATATTCTCTCCTATTCTCCATCAACTACCTTAACTCTGCTCCAATCCAATATCAGTATGTTTCCAAAGTAACATTAGATTCCAGACACCTATGGTTTGAAATAGTAGGCCCCAAAGAGAGTAATTGGGGTGGGGAGGATATGCCATTTAGCTATCTCACACAGGTACGTTTACCATCCTCAGCATCTACATATAGCAGATCAGCTTGGTCCCATGGCTGCAAGTTGTGTACCTGGCTAGCTTGGTCCTGTCACGGTTCCCAGATAGCTTTCCCCTTCCAAGACCCTGTTCCAGGCCCTTGAGTACACTCGTCTCAAGTGGCTGGGCCAGGCTCAACATCTCTTTGGGGTAATACCCTGCAACCCAATCATTCTCTGACAGGGTCCCCAGCCTACATCTCCCTGGGTGCCAACGGTGTTACCTAGCAGTCCCAACTGGGCTTGGACCCTGCCAGAGTTCCCCCCTTTGGGATCCTGTGCTCAGTAATAGCATGCAGTGACACAGAAGCAGTTTCTCCAAAACAAGATGCAATTTATGTAACCAAATGAGACACAGAGCTTAGAAAAGTAGATTCAACAAAGAACCGTATAGGCATATTGTCTTACATATGCTTGGCATTCCCCTCAAGCCTTAGGTAGATATATCTTAGCCTTGATGTCCTCTGTTCTCTCTGGTCACCAAGTTACAGCTTGCTTGCTGCAGGCCCCAGATCTTCATTAAATATGTTCAACCCTTAAAGTTTAGACTCAAATTGCCCAGCTGTACGAATGAATTGTGCTCAATTAAATGAAGGTCGACAGTTGACAGCAAGAGTTTCCTTCTGTTTCTTTCCTCTGAGCCTAATTTCATTGCTCCTCAAGAGCCACCAGAGGAAGGGACCATTAGTGTGAGCGTCTCCTGTGGCAAGAGAAAAAAGGGGCTCCACCGCTGCTGCTGCACTGACCCCCGATCTTGGACCCAGGAGAGGATTTGTGCGTGGGGAGCAGGAAGGCCAGAAGGGA
Organism: Trachemys scripta elegans; assembly: GCF_013100865.1. Classification (NCBI taxonomy): domain Eukaryota; kingdom Metazoa; phylum Chordata; order Testudines; family Emydidae; genus Trachemys; species Trachemys scripta. The sequence goes on from NC_048300.1 coordinate 72,170,814, forward strand.
TACACGTTGTACCCCCCATTGCAAACCAGTGGTTAATTCATGCTGAAGTGGTACTGGTGTGTGTGTGTATATATATATATTTGGTAAGTACATGCAAAACCTGTTTTTGTTTGCATTTTGTGTTGTAATGGAAACCATGAGCTCTATAGGAAATCAAGGAACTCACCCCCCAATTTTTACCCAATATACTCCTCTCCTTCCAGATCTAGGTCATGGCTCCCTTTCTTTTGGGCAAGGAAAATTAAATGGGACTCCCTTCCTTTTTCTTTTATTTGCCAGAGAAGAACTTCCTCTTGCAATGGCTGAATGTACTAGCCCATGTCATTCTGGGGAGAATGAGAAATTGGACTCTACTAGTGTCTACAGGTTTCTTGTGCAACAAGACAGAACACTAATGGCAGAAATAACAGGGACAGTGGGACCAACCTGGAAGACATCAATTAATATCAAATGTTTGATGTTCTGAGGGTGGGGGTGGGGTGTTTTCCCCCCAGAAGCAGTAGTTCTCTGGTGAAAGCAAGGTCTTGTCTCCACTGCCCAAGAGCGCAGACTACAGGGGTGTGAGTTGCAGCATACACGATGATATTGGTCTGTAACTGCCCCCTGTAGACCCTGCTAGCACAGAGATACCTAATTCATATTAACATAGTCCCATTTAAAACAAGACTACGTTAATGCAAACTAGATACCTTTTAGTTCACACTAGCAGGGTTTACAGGGGGTCATTACAGCACAAAACTTTAGTGTGCACTGCAAGTCATACACCCCCAGTCCATACTGTGGGGCCATATGGACAAGTCCTAAGTTATGTTTGCTATGCTACCTGCAGTCATGGGGTTGGTTATTTGTGTGAAAGAGGGAAAAGCACAGATGAAAGCTGGGGCATGCCCTACTCCCTTGGAAAAACCTACCGGTGAAGGTTTTGGAGAGGAAAATGCTCTAGGTTTCCCCCTCATAGAGTTTCTCTTGAATCCTCCATCAGGGATGTGGGGTTTGTTCCACCTGTGAAGGATACAGGAACCCCTACCCACCTGGATTTGCAGAGATCTCTGTAGATTACTGGGATTTGCCAGGGGCCCAGGGCCACATATTCAATGGCTCTCTGTGCTAATATACTGGCTCCAGGGCACAGAATGTTATTATTTCTATCACTAATCAGAATTAAGGGCTCAGACCTGTAGGTTGCTGGTCACTTCTACCCCCAACTTACTGCCATTTTTAAAAAGTGTTAACAGGTGAGATGCCCATCACAGGTATGTTTATACATGTTCCCATGTTAAAGTGGCTTGTGAGAACCAAACAGAGAGCTGATCAGGCTTACAAGACTGACTAGCTGGTATCCACTAACGCAGGGATCAGCAACCTTTGGCATGCGGACCATCAGGGTGAGCACCCTGGCGGGCCAGGTTGGTTTGTTTACCTGCTGCATCCATAGGTTCAGCCGATCACGGCTGCCACTGACCGCGGTTTGCTGCTCCAGGCCAATGGGGGCAGTGGGAAGAGGCGGCCAGCACATCCCTCGGCCCGTGCTGCTTCCCGCAGCCCCCATTGGCCTGGAGCAGCGAACCGCAGCCAATGGGAGTCGCGATCGGCTGAACCTGCAGACGCAGGAGGTAAACAAACCGGCCCAGCCCGCCAGGGTGCTCACCCTGGTGGGCTGCATGCCAAAGGTTGCCGATTCCTTTCCTTACATTTTCAAAAGTTCTGGATCCACATTACTTATAAAAAGAAATGTGACTAAATATCTATGTTATACATTTTATTAAAATGCAAAGAATATATATCACGAAAACTAAGTTCTTATTAATAATGTTAAACTAAACTAAAAATAAAGCACTACAACTCAAATCATTATCAAATTAAGGTCAAATCAAAGTATTGGACTGAAGATAAAACATCAAATTAGTACAAAAATAATTAGTTCTTGTATAGTTTCAAAGAAGGCAGCTGTCTAATTAGTTCTAAATCCCATTTAAAGAATTTTACCAAAGTTAATCAAATCTGTAACTTGAATGGTTAAATATCTTAATAGTAAAACAACATTATCTTATGTCTGAACCACAACCTCAGAGCCAATTACTGAACTTCAGCCTAATATTTCTGTTCTTATGGAGTGGCTAACCCTTCCCCCAACTCCTCAAACAAGATATTATAATACAGATTTTAAGAAAACTCTCTTGATAAGCCGAACTAAGACACACTTTTATTTACCAAAAATTAGATGACAGTCTCAAATTTCTCACAGACATAGAATTTACTCTGAGTAATTTCATGAGACACTATTTAGGGCTGCTTAAACCTGGGGAACTTTTCTCTCCAGTTCCTTCCCTGTGTGGACTTTATGGGTACTCACACATGCATGTGCATGCTCACAGCACACTTTCACTTCCACACCCTTAAACTAAAAAAGGATAGAAGTGCTGGGTGGTCTCCCAGTTAATAAAAACAAAAGACAAAAAATATGAAGAGGAGGTTTCCAAACTCTTCAGCCCTTGGTGTGTCCTCGACTTTATTTATAGAGTAGGAGCTGGAACTGCAATCATGCAACCAAACAGTGATGATCTGCTAGCCCAATGCGTCTTGCTAACGGGTCTCCTTCATGTGCAAAGAGATTGTCAAAGGCTGGAATGGCCTCGCTGATGCTGTTGTGACTTCTTCTCCCCAAGATGATTGGTCTTGGAGGTTCTGGAATTTCAGTCTCCTCTCAGCTGGCTTGTTGACATGTGTAAGCTCAAAAGCTTGTCTCTCTCACCAACAGAAGTTGGTCCAATAAAAGATATTACCTCACCCACCTTGTCTCTCTAATATCAAGATAAAACTCACTTAAAATGTATAATTTTACATGTTATATAATGCCTGTATTCCCATAAAACTATTCTCTCACAGACTACATACATATTACATTGTGGGATTCCCTGCTTATATCTCCAGTAACTCCATTTGATATTTGCTCAGTTTATAAGTAAAAAATAAATAAATAAAAATATTTCTCCTAACTGCTGTTGCTGCAAACTCAGCTTGAGATCTGGAAATGAAGTGTTTTCCTTTCTGTGCCTCACATCATCACTGGCACTATACATATTTTTTTGTTCATAATTCAAGGAGATCAAAGATAACCTTACTCTCTGTGGCCTACATCCTGCAAGCATGACTGGAGGCTGTGGATGGGAGCAGGTAAGTTTAAATACTAGGAGCCATACTCTGCACTAAGAATTAAGTTCAAGTGCCTCCTATACTCCTCCCTTCTGCTCAAGAGTGCAAGGTACAACGGTGATAGGATGGATGCACCAAGCAAGTTTGAATTCCTTTTCAGTCCTCACCATCAAATAAGGAAGTCCTTCCTATCTGAACACCCTCCCCTAGGTAGTGGAGCACAAGTATGTGGGGGATGATGGAGCTTTAAACATCATTCTATACAATACCAAACTTATGCACCAGTGATGCATCTACTGAATTGCTCTAAACTGTATTGAATTTAATTTGTTCTCTGTGGAGAACAGCTTTGAGATGTTAAATACACCATATAAAGAACTGTAGAGTGACTATAAAAGCTTAAATTCATCTATGATCTTTGTGAAGTTTGCCAGAGCATTAAACTAGAGGTGGTTTGAAAAGCCACTGACAACCCTGAAACTTAAATTATAACAATTAGTCTCTGCTGCCTATTGAAAGGCATAGAAAATTAACAACATACAGTTTGAAGACATTTACAGCAATTGAGTTGTAATGGTCAATCATTTTTAATGCATCAAGAATTAATTTAATGCATTAGAATTTAAAATGCTTAATACTGAGCGGCTTTATAAATGTTATTCAGTCACTTTATAAATATGTATTTTACAGAGTATTATTTATTTTGCACAACTTATAAACCTATTTTGGGTACTAATCAGTGATGTGCCAACCAGTTCAGAGAAAATAAGAACCAACCCTAACCTCCTCCCTGCTCTCAAACTGCATTTGGTGCAAGATTTGTGACTATTTTAAAACTTTTTGTTTTGCAGTTCCGATCAAGAGTGGAAGGGAGGCTGTTTATGCTGTATTTCCAGCCTGACTGGAGTAGGAAGTCACAGAGATATCACAAGATTGCCCATTGGTGCCAGTTAAAAATTTTCTGTCACAAGTACTTTTCAACAGAAAGAGACTTTTAAAAAATTAATCAGGAAAAATTCTCTTTTCAGAAAAAAACAAATATTTGATTCTTAGGGGAGGGAGGAGGTTAATGAAAACCTGAAATTTCAAAGAAAAAAAGATTTCATTTTGGTCATCATTTTTCATGGGGAGGAAAATAATAATTTCCCAACCAGCTCCATGGCCTATGCAATTTGCAGACTACAGAGGGGTTTGAATAAATGTGGCTAACCACCTGAACTTCTAAGTGCTTGATCCTTGGGTCAGGCTGAGCTCTGCTTAGTGCAGGACCCCAGGAAGGCAGGAACAAAGGGGGTACGTTGTCTGTATTGTGATCCAGGGATTGTCTGTCAGCTGCTTTTTCCCTTTGATCGAATTGGAACAACATGAGGGCTGCACCAACCTGCACTGGTTGGCAACAGCCTCCACAAGGGATCTTTCAGCAGCCAGTGATCGGCAGAGGAGAGCAGCATTCTAGCTCTATCCACTTCCCTGGCCATGCCCCCAACATGCCAACTTCAATGCAAAGGGAGGAGGAAGTGGCATACACCTCTTGGAGAACTTGCCTGTACTGGGTACATACTCAGCTGGTTGGTTAAGACAAGTTATGGCCTCTTTATTCCACCAGAGTTGTGAAAAGGGGCAATATTAGGGGCCAGAATCTGGCCTCAAATCTCTCATGATCATGAGACGGCTATAAGCCCCAATGATTTCAATGGGCTCTACGCAGAGCAAGGTACTACTCACAGTGAATAAGGGTGGCAGTACTGCGTCCCTCACAAAGTTCATTGGGAACAGGATTGGGCCTTTCATCAGCCCAGAGAATAAGATAATACAAAGAAAGATTTCTTTTGTTTCCCCTAGAATCCATGAATTGGGATAAAGAGTCAGAATTTCTAAGCTCAGTCTGGAGATGTAATAAAAGCATTAAGTCAGTCTAATCAAACGCTGGCAATACTGAAAGTTATACTCATGTGGAAACAGTTTTCACAGGCCTTTATCACTGTGAAGCTGATTACAAAGCCAATTGAGGTAAATGGGAATTTTTCCGCTGACTTCAATTGGCTTTGGATCAAGCTCAAATTTAACAGCATCCCATAGGTCTGGTTTTACCTCCTTTTTATTACTATACAATGTTTACACCAGTAGTGCTGGCTCATGAAGCAGAGAAATGAAATGCTCTTTAAGAAAAAAAATGATTCCCATACCATTTTGAGCTTCACTTTTTGACCATCATTTGATGTGTGTGTGGGTACTTAAAAAGTTGCTTTTTGAATGTTTATTTAAAGTTACTGCAAGTTTGTCATTTCACAAACTTAGCTGCTGGAATGTCTTTAAAAGCTTGTATGGGATATTAAATTACTCCTAATTGATCAAGCTTGCAATATAGTTAAAATCTATTGGAGCAGTAACAGAACTATTTAACATCCTGTCTTTTCAGAGTCGGCATGGTATTTATTCATCTAGAGTGCCTGAATCTATATTTCCGTTCCATAAACTCGCTGAATTTGGCTCATCGTGTCTCCAGAATAAATATCCTTTGTTGATTTAGGAAATAATGATTCCCCCCCTTTCTCTCTCTAAATACTGCAATATAATATGGTTACCATGCTTTCCATTACCATTGTTCTTTGAGATGTGCTGCACATGTCCTTTCCATTGTAGGTGACTTACAAGCAAACACACATGGAGGTGGGTTCGCAGTCTACCTGAGCAGAGATTGTAGGACAGCCCATCATCTCTGGACTGATGGGAAATAATATTACAAGAAGCAAAATTGTGGACTGAAGACCAAGTGTCTGTGAAGACCAAGTGTCACCAAGAAAGCTGCAGAAGATGCTCTGATAAAATGCTCTAACTGGCAGGGTTGTATTAGCTAGTTGGTAGCATAAACAAATACATGAAGAGATCCAGGATGAGATTCTCTGAGTGGAAACTAGTGGGCCCTTAGCACGATCTACTACCACTACAAACAACTGCATAGAGGATCTAAAAGATTTAGTCCAACCCAGGTAAAAAGCTAAAGCCCCTCTCACATCCAATGAGTGAAGATTTTCCTCCTCTCTGTGCTCATGGTATTTCTGAAAGAATGTGGGAAGTAGATTGCTTGATTAACATGAAAATTAGAGACTACTTTCATGAGAAATTTTGGATGAGGGTGGAGATAAACTTTATCCTTATAGAAAACTGTGTAGGGGGCTCTGATAGCAGAGCTCTCAACCGGCCTACGCTTCTGGCTGAGATAACTACCACCAGAAATGTTACCTTCATGAAAGGTGAAGGAGAATGCAAGTTGCCAGAAGCTCGAAAGTAGGTCCCATCAATTTTGCTAGGACTAAATTCAGATCCCCAGGGGGAAGGGGTCTTATACATGAGGGTATAATCTGACTAAGACCTTTAGGAATCGGGTAACAATGGGATTTGGAAAAAGGGATCTATTATCCCCCAGACATGGAAGGCCGAAATAGCCATGAGATACATCTTTATAGGGCTAATGGCCAAACTCTGTTTTAGATCTAGAAGAAAGTCCAGCATGAGGTCCAAGGGTGCCCACTTTGGAGATACACCTTTTCTACAAGATCAGATGGAGAAGTGCTTCCACTTAGTCAGGTAAGTATTCCTAGTTGAGGGTTTTCTACTATTCAGAAGCACTTTCTGAATGTCCTTGTGACAGAGTGCTAGGTATAAAACCCTGAGTCAGCACTTTGTTCACAGCAGCTCCAATCAGGCATAGCAGATTGGATCTGACGAGGCAGACCTGCGCCTAATTTGTGGATGGGGCAGAGCTCACAAATAGACACAGGAAGGAAACGAAAACTGGGAAAGCACGCAGTGAGAAGGAAAGAGAGAGAGAATGCTCTCCCCCTGCTTGTAAAGGTGCAAGATATGCTGTGAAGGTGGTGGGACTCAATTATGAATAAACTGCACAGAGTGTTGAATCAGCACAAGGGTCTCTGCATGGTTTGTTGACTGAGACAAAAGCAGGACCAAGGATGCCCTGTTATAGTCCTTCAAACAGGACTTTTCAAAGACTGACAGCCATGAAGCATCCATGCTGTCAAACGGGGAGCTCGGAGGTTGGGATGGAGCAGGCACCCATGTTCCTGAGAAATTACATCTGGATCCAACGGGAGAGACAGGGGAGGTTCGACCAACCAGGATAACAGGGTCAAGTACGGGTGTTGATGAGGCCAGGCCGGTGCTATGAGAATGAGTTGAGCATTGTCTTCTTTCACTTTGAAGACAACTCTGGAAAATAAAGGAATCAGAGGGAAAGCGTACAGGAGGGATTTCTTCCAGGATAGGAAACAGGCATCTGTCAATGAGCCTGGGCTGAGCCATCCCCAGAAACAGAACTGATGACATTTTTTGTTGGTTCTTATTGCAAACAGGTACACTTGGGGAGTCCCCCACAGTTGGAACATGGACCTGCCTATGTCTGGGTATAGTGACAAGTCATGGTGATCAGAGAAGGATCTGCTCAGCTTAACCACTAATGTGTTCTGTTTCCTGGAAAGTAAGCAGCTCTGAGATTCACTGAGTCAGCTATACAGAAGTCCCAATGGCGAATTGCCTCCTTGTTTATGTAAAACATGGTTGTCGAATTGTCAGAATTAACAATTTTTCCCCCACTATGTGAGGGAGAAGCCCAGAGAAGATGTGTCAGTGTCTAGAGTGAGGGTTGGTAACAGGAGGAGAAAGTGAACCCTCCATTCAAACTTTCAGAGGGTTCATCCACCAGTCTAGAGATGACAAAACTAACATTGGCACTCTAGCCAGTTTGTCTAACTGGTGATGACTCAGGGCATACATTGATGATAGCCAGGCCCGCAGTTTTCTGAGGTGTAATCTGACCTGCTGAACTACATAAATACATTCTGCTACGTGACTGAGAAGACTGAGGCAGCTGCATACTGTTGTGACATCACTAAGTCTTGTAAAGTTTCAAACCTGACTTGTGGTAGAAAGGCCATGGCCTTCTTGAAGTCTAAGACTGCCCCCAATGAATTATATTGTCTGTACTAGTTTTAGGATTGATTTGTCTCGATTTACTGGGAGCCCCAGTGTGTCAAACATTGACAGGACAGTTCATATGCTGGATAGGACTTGAGCCTCAGACTGACCTCTGATCAATCAGTCATCTAGGTATGGGAACACATGGACACATTATTTTTGTAGATAAGCTGGTACGACTGTCATGAACTTTGTGAACACTTGAGGAGAGCTGACAGACCGAACAGAAGCACTGTGAACTGATAATGGCAGCCATTCAGCATGAATCTGAGATACTTCCAATGGTTGTGGTGTATTCTGACATGGAAGTAAGAGTCCTTTAAGTTGAGGGCAGCCTACCAGTCCCTCCGGTCCAGAGAAGAAATAATTGAAACTAGGGTTAACATTATGGAGTTTTATTTTCTTTAGGAATTCATTAAACTATCTTAGGTCCAAAATAGGCCTGAGACCCGCTTTTGCATAGGAGATCAGGAACTAGCAGGAACTGAAGTTCTTCCCACCAATGTACAATGAGACTTCATCTATGGCCCCTGCCTGCACAAGAGATTGGACCTCTTATTGAAGAGCAATCTCATGAGGCCAAGTATCAGAGGAAGGCTCTGAGGACTTGGACCATTGACTACATTTCATGTCCAAAAGCTCCAGCTCTGCACAAATATGACAAGAAAATGAAGCAAGAGCTCTTTTCAAATCTGCCCTTCCAGCAATTTTATTCAGCAGATTCTTTAACCTGGGTCCCCGATGAATCATCCTCCCTCTTGGGATCGTACAGATTTCTTTTTTCTTGTAAAAATGAACTTGGCTGTCTCCTTGCCTGTAAGGCAATAGGGATAAAACTCTTGTTACTGCAGCTTCAGTGTATGATCCACTTTCTTTGAAGGAGCGAGATCAGGGGAGAAAGACCACTTGGGAATAAGAACGAGAGCTGCTGCCCTGCAGGTTGAGCCTGCTAGTCCCTGCTGCAGTGTGTGATGTACCACAGTTCATAAACTGCATTATGTGATGCAGTTCAATCTGCCCAGAGCTGATGAGTTGGACAAAATGACTGGAAGGGAAATAGGCCATTTCAGAACCGCGACATTATAAAAATAAAGCTCATCTACCTTACAAGCAGTTTTCCCCTGGCTTGTGGTAATTCCATTTTACACATCCATTCAGGTGTGATTCTGGTCTTGCTTTCACTGGTTTGACAACTGCATAACTCCATTGGACTCAGGGGTATCAGTCCTGATTTACAGTAGTGTAAAGGAGAAGAGAATCAGGTTTAGAGACTCCCAACTTGTAGAACATAGATGCTTTGTTATTGTTTTCATGCACCTGGTTTGAGTAGTCTCTGCATACATGAGTTTTCTTCCCTAATTTGGAATCTTGGGGTTCCTACTCTGGCGCAAAATAGAGGGTGAAGCTGCATCATACATTATGTCTCATAAAACAAGGGCCTGATTCTGCAAAATGCAGAATGCCTCCTGAAGCCCCTCAACTCCCTCAGGACAATGGGAGTTAATAAGAGCTACTTTACATCCCCTACTACATCTGCGCAGCTGCACTGGGTTAGCTCCTTGCATCAAAGGAGTAATTGAAGCTTAAGTCCTTAAAGGTAATAATTTCCTATTTGGGGATATGAATTGTCACAAACTGTTAGAACAAAAACTCCTTATTGTATTTGGAAATAAATCACTTTATGTTTAAAGGCTTTAAAAAAAGAGCTTGCTTCAGAATCACTGCTAAAAGAAACTAAGTCTATGATCAACTGAATAAATTACTGTATCATGTATAAATCCTATTGTAATCTTGGACTTCTTTTCATGGTTTAAAGCAAAGATATTTTTGTGGGTCAATAAACTGAATCTGGTGTAAACTCAGACAAGAGCTACTAGAATATAACTCATGTTGCTGTTCTCTGTAGATAACCAAAACACACACTGCTTCTGCAGTAACAATAATAAACATGCAGACATACTATGTATTTACTTCATTTGGAAGAGGTACTTAACATACTATAACTAATGGTTCTTGGCTATAAACAACAGTGTTTATGAAGTAAAGGATACTATAAAACCCAATCCAACCCACTAAAATGAATTGGTTCCTTTCCATAGACTTTAATAGGTTTTGGATCATGCTCATAATGTACAACAGAAGGTCATATCTAACCTGGTGTAGTTCCATTGACTTCTTGAATGAATACAGCCCTTTGTTATAAGTAGGCTTGGCAGAACTCGATTTCTTTTCTTATTGCAACAATTAATATTGATTTTTATTTTTAAGATTTTTTTTCTATTTTTAACTATTTTTATTTTCCAGTTGCTGGAAATTATAGGGAAGTCAGGTTGAGGTTAGGACAGCTGACAGAAGATGGTCACTGCATGGCTGAGGAGCCCAAGAAAGCCAGGCACAATGTGCAAGGCAGGCTGTGGTCTTGGCCCGGCAGAGCAGAGACTCTCACCATGGCTGCAAGGAGGAGAACAAGCCCCTGGCCATGGGGTGCTGCTGAAGAGTTCTTGGCTGGTGAGTGAATGGAGCTGCATAGGGCTCCCTGCACGCCCGGAGGGCCAATGACATCTGATCCCTGCAGGCACAAGGTGAGGGGAAGGCTGCTGTCCTGGCTGGGCAGAGCAGAGGCTTCTGGCACTCTTAGCTGATGAGCGAGAGAGTAGGTCCCTAATAGTGGGACTGCATAGGGCTCCCTGCACTGCCACAGGAGCCATTCAGCAGCGGGATGACCTACCCAGCTGCTGGAGGCTCATCCTCACCATGCCCCCACCACACCTTGCACCTGCAGGGATTGGGTATCACTGACCCTGTGGCTGTGCAGGGAGCCCTCTGCAGTCCCTCTAGGGTGACCAGATGTCCCAATATTATCGGGACCATCCCGATATTAGCAGCATTGTCTTATATAGGCAACTATACCTCCTCCTCCTTCTCCCTGCCCCTCCCCAAAAATTGTCCTGATTTTTCACACTTGCTATATTGGGTCACCCTAAGTCCCGCTGTCACGCACCTGCTTGCTCGCTTGCCAACTGGGGTACGCACACTGTCTCTGGGCAGCAACCGTTCAGCAGCAGGATGCCCTCCTCCATGGCAAGGGGCTCCTCCTCTTCTTTGCAGTTCTAGCAGGGAGTCTCTGTTCCCCATAACTTGTACCTGCAGGGATCAGGTGCCACCAGGCCTGCAGCAGTGCAGGGAGCCCTCTGCAGCCTGCTGTCACAGACCCGCTCCCTCCTTTCCTCTCTCCTGTGACAGTAGGGCTGCAGAGGGCTCCCTGCATTGCTGTGGGACTGGTGACACCTGCTCCCTGCAGGCGCACTGATGCTTACTGATTGATTTTTTTGGGTTGATTTTAGCATTTCAGCTGAAATTTATGTTTACTGACATTTATTGACTGAAATCAAATCCTACCAAGTCTAGTTATAAGGCTTTACTGCTTAAGCAAAAGAAACTATATGAACAATCAGACAGCTTTTTATTGGAAAAAGGGAGATGGTCTTACCCAATGGAGTCCCTCACACTTCTATTATCTTTGGAAGTGGAGAGGATATTTTTTCACGAGGATCCTTATTTCTTATTTTAAACTCTCTATGAACAGCAATGGGTAGCCATTCTTCCAATACTTCTTATGCCCTCTGTGACGTTGTGCAGTCTATATGGTTTTATAAAAATATGATAATAAGTGAATATAACGTAACTGGGATATGCTTAATGCAAAAGGTCTCTTGTAAGGTATCATTACAAAGCTTATAATCTACTGAGTGTGATCATCCTATCTGTAAAATGTACTACTCTTGTATCTGAAACTAGGAATATAAAATATAACTCTGAGGGCCTGTTGTAATTATGCAAAGGGTAGGCCATTAATGGTGGTTTGGAATCTTTATGACTCCCATTAACCAGGACCATTGTCTGCAGATGGCTGTTTTTTTACCTGTGAGTCTTCCTGTATATGTGTGTGCTGGCAAGTGGGTAATGAAGTCTTGCAGTGACATGTGATCATGTCACCTGAACTGGAATCCATCTTTAACTTGGTGCTTTTCCAGTGGGAGGGGGGTGGAAACCCAGAGGGACAAAGGGTTCCCGCCTTATGCAAAAGATATATAAAGGGGTGGAACAGAACAAAGAAGAGAGATGAGCCATCATGAAGAACCCCCCCTAGCTACCACCTGAGCTGGAACAAGAGCTGTACCAGGGGAAAGAATTGTGCCCAGGCCTGGAAGGTGTCCAGTCTGAGGAAAAAACTTACTGAAGCATCTCTGAGGGTGAGATTATCTGTATTCAGTTTGGTTAGACATAGATGTGCACATTTTATTTTATTTTACTTGGTGACTTACTTTGTTCTGTCTGTTACTACTTGGAACCACTTAAATCCTACTGTCTATATTTAATAAAATCACTTTTTACTTATTAATTAACTCAGAGTATGTATTAATACCTGGGGAAGCAAACAACTGTGCCTATTTCTCTATCAGTGTTATAGAGGGCGAACAATTTATGAGTTTACCCTGCATAAGCTTTATGCAGGGTAAAACAGATTGATTTGGGTTTAGACCCCATTGGGAGTTGGGCATCTGAGTGCTAAAGACAAGCACACTTCTGTAAGCTGTTTTCAGGTAAACCTGCAGCTTTGGGGCAAGTAATTCAGACCCTGGGTCTTTGTTGGAGCAGACGGGAGTGTGCTGGAGTCCTGAGCTGGCAGGGAAAACAGGAGCAGAGGTAGTCTTGGCACATCAGGTGGCAGCTGCCAGGGGGTTTCTGTGATCCAACCTATCACACCCTCTATGATTAACACCAGTGGAAAAAAAGACAATGATATATGTATATATATAAAAACATCATTAGTGTAAGCAGCTACTTGGAAAATAATTTGATCATAAGTAGTCTGTTATTTCACCAATCCTACCAAATGATATGAAGCAAAAAAACACATGAAGAAGAACACCCACAACCTAACACTTAGCCTCTGCAACCTACAAAACTGTTGGTGTCAGAATATGAATGGGAGGTGAGCAGTCAAGAGAGAAAAGTCATAAGAACAATGAACTTTTAGTAACAGAACCATAGTAAGTCATTTGTTTTCAAGTACTCAAATTATAGTAGGATAATGTTAATTAGTAAGATATTCGAGGTATTCTCACCCCAGGGTCAGAGAAGTCTGTATTTAACTCAAAGATTGAAAAAGACCAGTTAGGTCATCTTGTTTCCTCTTCTATCATTAGCACTTTTAAGGAAAATAAAATAAATGAAATGATTTAAGAAGGGGCTTGGCTCAGAAAGCCACATTTTCTCATCATTATCTCATCTTGCATGTATTTTGTTTCATTGTGAGAGAATGTGTTAGATGTCCCTGTGGACACAAATATCGTCTGCAATCTATAAATGGCTAGAACCACTAGAAAACTCACTTCCACAGAAACCAAAATCTCATAATGGCAGAAAGGGGTGATCATTCACGAGCTTTCTCTCAACCCTACTGCAATATATCCATAAATCAATCCTTTAGTACAAAGTTTAAATGAAATGAATTTATCATTTCAGATTGTAACAAGAATAGGTTACTTTTTCTGTTCTCTTAACACTCAGTGACACGAGAAAAGGGATTCATTTTGTGATGCTTTATAACCTCATCTCATAATCCCAGTAGAACTACAAGCCACTCAGGATGCTCAACTACGAATGGCTTAAAAAATCAGCTCCATCACTTGGATGGTTTGCCCCATTATTTTTTTAACTTACTGAGAAAAAAAAACAACCCCAAAAAATGTACTCTGGCCTTTGTCAGTCTTCTATGCCTTATGGACAACAAGCATGTTCTGCTGACTGAGGACACAACAGATGTCAGTGATCCCTCTCAGATAGTGGATAGTACCACATGCTTCAGAAGAAGATGCAAGAAAACCTTGTCTTGAACAAATATAGAATGACCTGTCCATAGAGCAGTTTCTTCCTAGCCTTCATAAACTAGCATTTGGTTTATGCCTTGAAGAATGAGGGATGCTCTTCTATACTTACAGGTTTTATTTGGTCATTGTTTTTAATGCAATATAATTTAACTGTGGATGTTCCTTAATTAAGTAAGAGGCCTAATCCTTTTCTTTGAAGCCTAGTACACACTTGGCCTCAATATCTAATGTCAAGCAGTACCATGGCTTAATTAAACACATTGTATAAAAGTCTTTGCTTTCAATGTGTTACCTTTCATGGGATGTGCTCTATTTTTTTATTTTTAAGAGGAAGCTTTCCGGTGTGAATAGCTGTTTGCAAGTATTTGTCAACAGAAACTTACTTGGCTTGAGTTTTAGCTTCTCTCTCTCCTTTGTCTCTTAATAAACATTCTCTGTCCTTTTGCCCTATTTTTTGTCTTCAAGAGCACTATGGAAACATAGTACAAGTCATTACTCTGTCACACTCCTACACTTCTTTTTCTTATCTTCAGCAAAGAAAGTGAGCTACTTTTTTATTTGACAAAAACACAAATGCAAATTAAGCCATTTACCCTAATTAATTCACATTGTTTCTATTTCTCAGAGGTCTGACCTGAAGCTTCCCCCTGACCTTTCTCTGTGAGCTCTCCCTGATGAGAGTCTTAAGTGCCACTAATCACATAATTAAGAGTCAGCAAGGAAAACATGTCACAGTAAGCAAATGGCCCTTTAACATTCAACTCTGCTCTGATGCACAGGTTTCTTCTTTGCTAAGCAAAGAACCCTTTTCAAAAACACAAGCACACCAGTGAAAAGCGGTCTTTTTAGTTGCCTTTTAAAATTTGTTTTCCTGAAGTTTCATAGTGCAAAATTAAACATACAGCACTGTACAGTAAGGACTATATGTGTACATGCAGATACAAATTTAGATATATGAACTATACACACAATTAAGATTATCTATTGGGATTGATCCTGCTCTCATTTATACCAGTGGAAATCTGGGGTCCACTAGAGTCAATGAGAGCAAGGTCAGACACAGGTTTCTCTGATACACAGTGATTGATGATACAATTATGTGCAGGTAGATGCAATAGAAGTGTTTGAAGCTTGAAAGTGCGAATTAGGGGTGGAAAGGAAACGCTGCCCAGTGTATACTGGGGCATCTGCTACACCCATCCCCAGAATTATAGGGCCAGTGTCAGTAGTGGGAACAACAGTATTTCATTCCTGTTTGCTGCTTTTGGTAAGAAGGAAATTCCAAAGTGGATCTAAAATAGGGGATAAAATGAGAGTGTTGGGGAAAATGGGTCAGCTGGCCACCACCCAAAAAAGTGAGGAGAAAAGAAATGGCATATCTGCAACTCCTCAAAGATATTGGATGAACTTGTAAAAGATCATGAAGCCGCACTTGCGCCAAGAGAAACTGCAGGAAAATAAAAAGGGTTGTAGGACCTGTCACAGCAGCTTAGCTGCTCACTGGGAATGGCCTATTCCCCAGTTTCCCCATCTCGCTGTACTTCAGTTTCTCTTGTTCTTGGGTAGTTTAGATTTCAGGCCAAACTCAAAAGTCCTTCTTTTGGGGGTAAATAAAGATCTAAACCAAAAAAAATTGCAAACCTCCTCCACTTGGGCAAGGGCTCCATTTATTTATGTTAACTCAGTACTATCAGACCCATATTGCCACTTCCGTTCCAGGTTGGTTTTCATGCAGTCAACATTCATGTTCAAAAATTAAGCTTTACAAGAAAGAATAAATAAATGGCAAATGCAGCATTTAGTTTAAACAGACAATGCAAAGAAAAGAGAAAGCGAGAAAGGGAGCTGAGAAACAAATTAAAGAGTTCTGACCCCATGAAATTAAAGACATGATCCTTTCCTGTTTTATATGCGATGCTTCACCCACCATGATAAGGAGCTATAATTCTAATCAGATGCAAAAAATTAATCATATTTCAAGGGGAAAAAAGAGCAAAAAAGTTGAATACACTAGGGCTGTCTTGGTTTAAAATCCTTCCGTGATAAATGTATATTTTATAAGGCATGTACTATACCATAGTTAACTTTGTAATTAAGTGCTAATCTTTATGGCTTTGTAGTAAACAAAGCAATAAACGGCTGCTGTGATTGATTAAATGCTGAAGCACTGCTGAGGCCTTAATCAACTTAAAAAAACAATAGCTTTTTCATATACAGTTGAATGAACATTTAAAATTGAGAATAAAATGGGTCAAATTAGAACCAAAAACAGTGGAAAATATTTGCCAATTTTTGGAAGCCAATTTATTGTCCTGGAATAGGAGGAAAAGAGAAAAAGACAGAAATAGAAATCTAGAACGTAATAAAAGGAAGATATATTTCATAATGAGAACAGGTAACTTTTTTTCATTTGTCGAGAATATTTGACACTACAGTATTTTTCTACATATGAGTTATTGTTTGGCACCTTTAACGGTAGGTCTATGCAATGTGGTAGTGTAGGTCTATGCAGGCTAGACCTAGGGTAGGGTGGGTCTATGCAGTGTGTAGAGTAAAGACACTGCTCACCCAGCTAACACAGGTATAAATTGCAGTGCAGATGGCAAGCCACTGCCTATGTGAGGGTATGTACCCTAGGGCCTAGATGGCTCTCTGCACACCCAAGCAGTGCCTCCCATATCTACACTGCTACTTTTAGCACTATAGTGTCTCACTGCCTCGGGTCTATGAGAGCCTTTTCCTGCCACAATGAAAGACTTTGGCAATGGGGAAAGGCTCTGGAAGAGAGGAGGTAGTATGGAAATACTCCAGCAGTGGGGAGCTGCTGGGCCTTCTTCCCATGCCTTCCCCCAGTCAGAGCCTTTCACCGCCATATGTAGCTACAGATGGCAATGAACGTGGACTCAACCTACCTTTTATTACTGCATATAGCTACATGTATTATAAACAATGCCGAACGCGTAGACAAGACCTTTGAAGCATCAGGTGAGCATCCCTCACATCAACATTTGAAATTCACCACATCCTAGGAAAGGGGTCTTCTCTCCAGAGTAACATAACTCTCCAGAGTAACAAGAAGACGTGAATGACACAAGTTGCTCTAATACACACAGGGCCAAAATCATACCTCTATAACAAGATCCAATGGCTGGATATTGAAGCTAGACAAATTCAGATTGGAAATAAGGCATAAATACTTAACAGTGAGGTATAATTAACCACTGGAACAATTTATTAAGAAATGTGGCAGAGTCTCCATCACTGGCAATTTTAAAATCAAGATTAGATAGTTTTTGTTTTTTTTTAAATATGCTCTAGTTCAAACAGGAATTAATTCAGGGAAGTTCTTTACAGGAAGTCAGACTAGATGTTCACAGGGGCCCCTTCTGGCTTTGGATTCTATGAAATTCTATTTGCCTCAACAATTTTAATACCCCCAAATGAGAAGAAAGACCACCATCGTACTACAAATTTGCATATATTTGGTCTTGGTTATATATGAATATAATTTAATGTTGCCAATTAATTTTACAAAATTAAAAACAGTATATGTTCAATAGGTCTGGACTTTTGTATGGCTTCAAATGTTGGGCACTCAGGAAGAGACAGGAGGAGATCTTGAATACAGGGAAAATGAAAAATTTAAGATGGAAGCTTGGAGTTACAGGGATAGATCATGTTTGGAGTGAACTAATTAGGGAAAGTGTGAAGGTGGTACCAACTATAGAAAAGCTGAGGGAACCCAGGCTTAGATGGTTTGGGCACGTGAAGAGAAGATCAGAAGAATGTATGAGATACAGGATGTTAAACTTGGAGAAGAGTGTAAGAGAAGGGTTTGAAGACCCAAAATTAGATAGATGGATGGATGGATGGATGTCATACAAAAGGATATGACAAGCTGCAGAGTTTCCAAGAAACAGCTTCAAGACAGATTGTGATGGAGAAAACTCAAAGAGCTGACCCTATATAAATGGGACCACGTCTAGAAGAAGATGCACAATAGGAATTTAGAGTGGTAGCTGTGTTAGTCTATATTAGCAAAAACAACGAGGAGTCCTCGTGGCACCTTAGAGACTAACAAGTCTTACCTCACACTTGGTAAAGTAACCCCCATTCTTTCATGTATTTATACCTGCTCCTATATTTTTCACTTCATGCATCTGATGAAGTGGGTTCTAGCCCACAAAAGCTTATGCCCAAATAAATGTGTTAGTCTCTAAGGTGCCATAAGACTCCTCGTTGTTCTGCTAAAGCTTCCAACACTACCACAGGCTTCATCTACAAGAGAAAAAAAAACAACATCATACAGAGTGCACCATTTTAATAGAGCTGTTCCTTTTGCATCAAGTATTTTACATCATAATGCCCTGGAGATGAGCTATTTCCAATAGGGCTCAATTAGGTTGACAGATATAACTTAATAGCTTCATGGGAATGGTAACCATGTATAACAACATCACAGACACACATCTGGAGTATTGAAGGTTTTCTAAGCACTTTAAATGCTTTGTTCCTTGCGGAGTCCTTTTCTCGTTTCCATTCGGACCTGATAGGTTTGGAAATGTGCTAATCACTGGGAAGGTGCTCCTATTCAGTAGGACTAGATCACAAATGAATTCAAATCATCATAGCTTATGTACAGTATAGAAATAAGAAATAAGGCTAACTGTACTGTTGCAGATATATTTGGAAGATAATAAAATAACTGGATTTTTTTCACCCTTGGTAACTTCTTTATATAACACATAGATGGTAGTGTCCTCTCTCTCTCTCCGTGTATTTGGTGATGCACATGAGTTTAGGAGTACTGCAATATTTGGGGTTAAAGAAGAATAGCTTGATTTCAGCTGCAGATTCAAGGGCCAGAATGGATGAGGATCCCAGCCTTGCACTCTTGCACTGGGGAGAAGGTGCAGGTCTCTGGAGGAGAAGAGAGATGACAGACCACACACAACACCCTTTTGTTATGTAAAATTAATCAGAATTGCCATTCTGTGTTCTGTCCTTGCTCATCCTGTGTCATCAGCAGAAGATGGAGTTATTTACCTGAAGACAGGCAAGTAAGAAAAGACCAAAATTCATCTGATGCTTCCCCAGGCCTTCCTAAATAACAAAGGATCACTTTACCAACAAACCAAAACCCCTATACAGCCACGTTTAGTGAGCTATGGGAAAGGTTTCACCTTCCTCTGAAGCATTAGGTTTAGCCCACTGCTGCAGGCACAAAAGAAGATCCAAAACCTAGTGTTCTTATGTGGTATGGTCAATCCTATGAAAAAAAATGTAAATACCTGGTACAAGTTTTCATAGTTTCTTATATGTATATTCATTCTTGATCTACAAAAAACAAGCTTTTTAATACCATTAATTGCTACATAAAAAGACAGCCAGCACAAGAAGACACTAACATAGATTTTGATTGTTAATTAGGAGTTTGAGAAGTTGTCATCCAATTTACTACTAGTGGTCTTAGATGACTGGAACTCTCTCTATCCCATATGAAGTGTGTAGCATAGAATAAAGTATGTAATTATTTGTTGTGTTTAGTGTTTCTGGAATTTTAAGTTAACAACATAGCAACTGGCAAATGGATTTCTTGCATGTAATTAAAATTCAGTGAGTTTTATCTCATTCAGTGATTATGTAATTAACATATAATGAGGCCTTATAGCTAAATGAAGCATTATTGGGTTACAGCTTTACTGTTAATCAAACTAAATTAACTTGCCCACATGATCTGCAAATAGTTTAGTATACCATATTTTCCTCAAATCATTTTTTTTCATTATTATTAGGTATAAGGAGTACAAAGGATACTCCCTCTTTTTCCTTTAGTTTTAACTTCTCCTCTTAGAATTTGCTGTCATCTAACTTCTTGCTCTGTTGTCCCCATGGATTTATGTCTCCATAACATTACGTTCACAAGCATTCCCTCTTCAGTAGGAGCTGCTACATCCTACCTCTGATTCTTCTACACTACTAAGCCTTAGACAACAGAATCCAGGATGCAAAAACACTGGACAGGCTTCTGGCAAAAAAGGACTTGAAAAATCTGAATTTCCAAAGGAGAAGTTTTTGGAAATCTACTGTTATGGACAGCAGCATTAATCTCGGTCACTAACAGCAATGGTTAGGTATTGTAGGTAGACTGCTCATTGCCAATCAGAACCCCCTGCTGGCTAAGCAATTTGACACCTGTGGGCTCAGTTGGCCTGTATCAGCTGACTTAGTCTCACAAGGCTTGGACTACAGGGCTCTTTAATTGCAGTGTAGATTTTCGAGCTCAGACTATCCCACCTACCATGGTCCTACAGCCCAGGCTCCGGCCTTAGCCCAGAAGTCTACACCGCAATTAAACAGTCCCGCAGCCCAAGGGCCACGAGCCCATCAACTGGAAATGCAATGTAGACATACCCTCAGCATGGGGAGGAGGAAGCACTCAGTGTTCCTTCAACCTCCACTTCTGGCTCGGAAGCTGATTTTTCTTATCCTAATCCCCCGCCCTCCACCCCAACCCCATCTCCTCCAAACCAGCCTGAAAGCAGGAAGAGAGAAGGAAGGCATTATTGTCACCACAACTAGAAACTGGAAGAAATTCCTTCTACTTAAAATTATGATTATTCATACACTCTGATTTCAGCTATGATGTATACAGTAGAGCCATTGAACAAAAATGGACAGAACAATTTTCCATAAAAAATGCAGTTTGGTCAAAATCAAAATGTTTTCTAGAAATATATTGATTTAAACAAAATTTCAACAGGAAAAGTTTGTGTTTCATTTCTTTATTGTTTTAATTAATTTCATTTTGATCTTTATATTATATTTAATACTGTGTATACTATATTATTTTAATACAATGCAAACATTGAAAAAATGAATTGAAACAGAGTCAAAATGAAACATTTTCAACACTATATAAACAAGCCAAGTTGATGGTTCCAAATGGAAATTTTGGGGAATTTTCATTTTGAAATTTTGACTTTTTATTCCAATTCAGGATGACTTTTTTTTAAATGTCAGACTGTCCCACAGAACAGAAATTCTGGTTCTCAACCAGCTGTAGTATACAGATTTGAGTTTACTTAGCTCATGGATTTCTGAAGATTCATTTCCAGTTTTGAGCATTGAGGAGGCCCCTGAATTTTTCAAGGGTAGCAGGTTATTCTTGTCAGACTTGAAAAACAAGGCAGGCATGCATACTTTTCTTGATTAGATGGATGGTAGAGTAACCATCTAACGAGGTCTCTGGAGGGTAATCTGTATCCCTGAAGGATTTTTTATGTCAATCTGTTATTCAACCAAGATCAGTTGCATTCTATTGTAGTCTGTGCACTGTTACCTAATTTGCTGTCTCTCGCTCTCCATTCCCACTCACCTGCTCTGTTTTCGCTCTCTTCCTCCCCCCCACCTTTGCCTTTATGTTGTGGGGTTTTTTTTTTGTGTTTTTTTTTTTTGCTTCTTTTGCTACCCTGCCTTCCTTTTTTGAACTCATAATATTGTCTGCACCATTCAGTTCTGGCTCCCAGCACTTGCGGCCTATTAAAATGGACAGGCATCATTATTTGTTAAGTGCTGTCCATTTATCCAGTGCATTCAGACACAATACAGAAGATTTTACTTTGCCAAGCTTTAACTTTCTGTGTGGGGTAGACAAGCAGTTACTTCCTTACTGTCTATTCTGTTTGAAGAATTTGGAAATGATGCTTTAGGGAATGATTCTACCAGTCTTACACTGAGTAGTACTTAAAACTTCAAGCAGTTTCAATGATTTCAATGGCCCTACATGTGGAATGAGGTACTACACAGCATAAAAGAGGAGAGCTGAAATCAGCCCTGATACTCCATTGCCTTGCAACTTGCATAGGCATTCTACACCAGTTGAAAAGTGAAGGGGTGTTAAATGCTTTAATTCTGATTGAGTAGGCCTTTAGATCCACTTTGCACATGTATAAATGACTACACAAGGTGCAGGGCAATGGCAAATCAAATGCCAGGATTCTAGTGGGCCAGATTCTGCTCTCATTTACATTGGAATAAATCAGGAGTAATTCCCAGTTTATACCAGTACAACTGAAAGCAGAATGTAGCCCAGCAAGTTCAAAATCAGATAACTTCAAGCTGTGCAGTCACCATGCACTGGGTTCATTTTTGTCATACTATTATTATTTATAAAGTTTTTGTTTGGTTGGTTATTTGGAGACTGCAAAAGATATTGACACTCTGTCCCATAGAAAGGAGATTAAAAATTCTGGAGGGTAGAATTCTGCTCTCAGTTATGACAATGTAAATGGGAATAACACCAATAGAACATCTCCCACAGAAAGCAGAATTTGGCCCTAAATATATGTTTATACAGCTGGGTCAAATTCCCAAACTACACAGAGGATGCAGGTGGTTATCAGAGAACTTGAATTTCAACTTGTGAAAGAAAGAAATTCTTTCTGTAGCAGTATTTAACTTCTTGGCAGGCTCCTCAAGCCTTTGTGTTGAAAGCCAGGAGATTCCCTCCCTCTGGGCTGTCATGTGACTGAATCAGAAACAGCTCAGCTGTCTTGTCCGTTCTACAAGCCACACCCCCTACCTTTTCAGTCACGTTATGTCCTGAGACTTGGTTTACTTTAGCCTTTGGAAATGGAGTCCCTGTGTCAGATCTATTTATGAATGATGTATCAACTTTACTTTTACAGATCTAGGTGGAAAAAGGCCTCATTCACACATTGTGGTTTTCCCCAATCTTACTGAGTCCTACAGCTTCATTAACAGAATAGGTTGGGGTCTCAAATTTTACAGAAAATCCGATGCAAAGGAATGAAAATAGCAAAAGGAAAGAACAATTTCCAAATATTCCTACCTTCTTCCTCAGTAAGAACCACAGAATCATTATTGGCTGAGCTATTCCAAATATTTGCAATCAACCCAGCCTGCCTTCAACCCACCTCAGATCCAAGTGCATCCTGCTGTGAAGAGCTTCATTATGCTTTACTACTAGAAAGATTAACATCTGAAATGACTTCACCAGTCCTGGTACATTCTGTTCTGTGTCCCCAATCACTTGATGACCTCTGAAAAATAATTATAATTCCTCAGCACTTGGCCCAGACACACAGACATAAGCCGTAATTGGGGATATCGCTGTTATCCCATTCTAGCTAGATCCTTACCCTGAATGGCTGGTAAAAGCGAGCGAAGAACTTCAATGCAACCTGAGAGTATAAATACCTCCCTCAAAGGGAATCTCCTAGTGACCCCACAGCATGAAATAGACTGTTTCTCAAAAAACACATAATTAACAATTGCTATTTCCTGTCCCTTCTCTAATCTCACCATTTTAGGATGTCATATAGAAAGTGCTGGTGAATGAAATCGAGCAGTTCCTGATCTTGGCAACTGTGCTGGCCCACCCAGGCTAGGCTTCACATTTAGATGGGGCAGAGTCCAAGAGGTTGTTCTACTGAAGGTTCTTCCTGAGTTATGGGACTAAGGAGAAACATCTATGCTACGAGGCATATCAGCAGCCTTTGGCATACTTATCAGGTTAATTGCTTTAAAAATTGAAAAAAAACCTGAAAATAAATAATCCTACAGTGTGTGGCTATCATTAACATTATCTACATTAATTTCACTCTGCTTCTTCAGCTTTCAACAAGAGTAAATATAACAAAATCCTGCTTATTTTATTTACATCACACAATGAACAGGGTTGTATGACAGGGTTGCCTGCAATCACAGGGGACTGGACTTGATGCCCCAAAAGGTCCCTTCCAGTCAAATGTCCCTATGACTTCAGTGGGATTATTCATGGGTAAAGTCACCTATGGGTTAAATTCACACTTGTGCAAAGTGTCAACATGAGGTCTATAAACTAATGTCCTACACTGAGATCCTAAGTGGCTCTGATGTGATGGATAGTCCTAGTGCTGCCTTCCCCTTGCCCTTGGAACTATAGCCCATATGAATCTTCATTGAAGTAGGATTTGGTCACAGTTTGTAACAAAAATACCGTATTTCCACTTGCTCAAACTTGATTAAATATGTTCCCGGTCCAAATTCTGATCTCACTTTCACAGGTGAAAATTTAAAGTGATTCCACTGACCATGTATCATATTCTCTGGTTATCTGTGTCTGTTTTGTGTTGTCCCAGTGACACAAAGTGTGGTTGTACAGCTGCTAGCACAGTAGAGCTAGGATCTTGGAATGAGTCCTCTAGGTGCTACAATAATATTTAATAAATAACTGAACTGGCTAGATGAGATGGGTTTACAGCTTTTCTGTTCATAAGAGTGGTGAACAGTAGCCAGAGTATAATGGTGAATCTGCCTCCAAATCTATTCAAAGGGGGGTCACTCCACAATTACACCAGTACAAGAGCCGAAGTGGTCCATTGTTTGATTAATAATCATAGGCTAGATGACCAAGTGCACCAGAGCAGCTCTTGGCACACTCTATGGTAATAGGACTTTAGGCTAAGGTCTCTTGGGTCCCAGAAAAAGGCTCCCAAGGAACCACTCAGCTGGCCCAGATCACCAGAATGCATCACAACCTGACCCCACCTCCTCACAACCCTGATACATCTGGGAGGGCTTGTCAGCTATCTGAAGTTTCTGCTATGCTAAAAGAAATCCTCAATTGTTGATTTAAGGCAGCTTTAAATTCCCTGAAGTACAAAGGGGACTTCAGAGGAGCTGAAAATCTTCCCCCATACATTTATAAAGAAAACTGGCATTTTTTACCTGTTACAAATACCACCTTGGACTATCAATCAGTAGGAAATTTTTAAATGGTTTACATTTCACAATTAATTCTGTCTGTTTGCTATTTACATTTCATGTCACTAGAACAATTAAACCAAATTAGTACATGAGGTTTTTCTACAATCCCTTTTTAGTCTATTTTGCCTCTTGGTACTCATCAGTAGGGAGATGTTGCAAACACTCCTGGGATTGCTCATAGCCAAAAAATAAATGTATCACTTAAAATTTCCTTAAACATTTGTAATAGATGTGATATAGCTTTAAACACAGCACAAATAATCCCCAACATCTAAATTTTGGGCATAGTCTACTTGAAAATATCTGTTTCATTACAATTAATAATCTGTCCAATGCTATGTAGATGCCAGAATACAAAATTATCCTAAACAACATGAGAACAAGTCTACCAACAGCTCAGCTGTTTTTATGAGTAGCATTACCATTTTGCCAGGTGTTTTTTCTTTACCGCAATCAGGGCTTCTGAGTTTATTTATTATAGTCAGAGCTGGTAACATTACTTATAGTTAAGATTTCCTGACGTTTCATTATAAGACTCTGTTTTCAGTGCTTATAACTTTGCCACATTTTAGCTATTTAGACTGAAACTTTGCATGCTGGGCGGTCTGCCTAAGGCTGAATTTTTTGTGGAACGTTTCAACTAACATAGTTCAGCCATTTCTGAGAATGAGGTTAGAGAAAATATGCTGTTTATCCCTCATCTAAAAACCTTCCAACTGTTTCACTGAACAACTCCAGTGCCTCCCAGCTTTGGAACAGGGTTCTGAAGTTTGGCACAGGGTTGCCATTGTGTTCCCTGTGGAAATTCACCCATATTTCACAAAGTTATAAGTCTCTGATAAATTTCAGTTTGCACATGCTTGGTAAAGACTTGATAGGGCGTGGCAGGTAAATTCTCTGAAGATTCAGTCTGCAATGAAAATGCTCCACTCCTTCACAGCTCCTACTTGCAAACCAGACTGTGCACCTGCCAGCCACACATAGCAACTGAACCGTACATGCTTCATGCTAAGGCTGCAGGAATTGAGCAGGACTTTCCCTGCAATAATTTGTCCCAGCTGCAAGGCTCGACTGTGTCTCTGGGCACCAGAACTGAGACTACTGAGTGCTCTCAGTGCTCACCCTGGCTGACATCCAAGCAGCAAGGAGAAGGAGGAAGCATCTATTTTTAATACAGAAAGGTGATAAATGGAGTGGATATGCACTGGGGTGATGTGTGTGTGTGGGGGGGGTGGAGAATAGGGTGGGTAGAGCCAGAAAATAGCAGGGTGGGTAAGAACAAAAGGTGTTAGGAGCTGGAATTGGGGCACTGAGGTAGAATGGTCTGTAGCACAAGAGCACATTCCACTCCCAAACCTGAAATTGAACCCAGGAGCCCTGAGTATCAACATCCCTCTTCCCCCCCGGTAGAGGGGGAATCTCATCCCCCTCTACCGGCTGGTCTAGATAAAGGATAACACTGAATTATTGCTACCACTTGCCAGTACTCAGTTAGCTAAAATGGTAGAGATCTGTGCCATGGATCTAAAGTTCTGAACCCATCCGATGACCCAAGATGGCAGTCAATATGGTTCCACATGATAAAATGTATGTTTTTCAGCTTACTTTTTTTTTTAAATATGAAATTACATCCAAAAACTATGCTAAAAGAATGTTAAGGTTGCATAATCAAGTACCCAAAATTAGGAAACGCCAGAATTAAAGTTGCCTGGGCATTAGCATACAGTTTTTTTATTACATGCTCACACATTTTTTCCACAGGATCCTTGCCTTATTTAATGCACAGGATGAACCAGCCCTGGGATGAATCAGGCTGTGTAATGAAGGAGACTGCTGTTTATAGGGCCCCTATCTCATTTGTTCCAGAAGTTGGGAAGCACGTAGCAAATGTGGCAGCAACTGAAGGAAGAGAAAGGATAGTCTTGTGGTGAAGGAAGTTGAATGCGACCCTGGAATTTTTCCCTGCCTTGGCCACAGAGCTGTTGAGTGATAGCAGGCAAGTCACATAAATCAAAATGTTCAGTTGGCCGCCACTAATTGCATGTTCCTTATTATCTGATTATTGTGAGACATCTGGAGCTATATTTGCAGAAGTGCTGAGGGTTCACAAATGCAATTGAAGTCAGCAGGAGCTGTACTTCGAACAAATAAAATGCTATAGAAATGCAGAACCCTCTGAAAAATTAGGTCTGGAGTGTCTGAAATTGGGCACTCAAAATTAGTGGATGCCTTTGACAACTTTAGCTTTAATCTCTCTGTGTCTCTGTTCCCCAGCTGAAAAATGGGGATAAATAGCACAACATAATCTCACTGAGGTGCTGTGAAGATCAATTAATTAATGCCTTTGAAGATCTGAGACACTATAGTGAGGATCACCATAGAAATGCCCAGGAGGAAATAAATAATTCTGTATTCAGTGTAAGGTGTTAAATAAAGGCTGGAGCCACACACCGAATGAGGAGGTTAAAAAGAAATATTGAATAGCGCTAGAGACAGCTAGAAACTGGAATTTCCATTCCAGGGGAAATTCTGAAACCTTAAAACATTTTTCATCCCAAACCAGAACAAAAATTGACATTTCAAAATTTCCTATGGACTGCAAAATTCTGAAATTTTGTTTAGAAAAAGTCAAAAGAACATTATGTTTCAACCATTTCAAAATGCTCCCGGAGTTGCTCAAAACCTCGGCAGCCCACCAGGCAGGGAGCTGGGCAGCTTGTGAAACCTGGGAGCCAAGGTTGAGGAGCCACAGACCCTGGAATTCCTAGGAGCCCTGGCTCCCACGCAGTTTGCTTGGCAAGCGTCCCTAGAGTCAGGAATCCTTGGTGCCCAGGCTGACAAGGAACCAAGAGCCTGGAAGTCTGGGCTGCAGGCAAACTGGCGAGGAACCAGTCACAGTTCCATTGTAATTTTATCAAAATCAACACACTCCTGTGCAACATTTCAATCTCAACAAATCAGCATTTTCCAACAGAAAAGCGTTCTGATGGGAAATTTCCAATGAGTTTTAATAACTAGCCTTTCACTTACTGAGACAGGGGTCCCGAGGAAATAAAACTGCATGAGAACATGCAATTCAAGACTGTCATAATGCACATGCAGAAGGCAGCTGAATTAAGGTTATACAGGCCAGTCAGGGGCAGGCTGTGTCTGGGGAGAAGAACCACAGGGGAGTGGAGTTAATTCTGGAAGTGGGTCCCTGGAACAAGGGACTATGTTCTCAGAGAGGTAGTCCTGGGGCTGGTGTTCCAGAAGGAGAACAGCACTAGCTATGAGAAAGAAGCTGGCTGAGAATGGAAACTGCAAGAAGCAGGATTACCAGAGATCCCTGGGAGAAGAGGCTGTGAAACTCTAGGGCTTAGCCTACACTACAGAGTTAGGTCGATATAAGGCAGTTTATGTTAACCTAATTATGTCAATATCTTCACTTCGATGCTGCTTCTGCTAAAGTAAGTGGCCTGCTACGTGGGCATAACTCCATCACCACGAGAGGTGAAGTGCTGATGTCGATGTAGTTAGGGCAACACAGTGTCCATGTAGACACTGCATTATCTACATTGGCGTTGGCCGAATGAGGCTGACAGCTGGAATCCTCCTCTCCCCTCCCAAACACTGATAGCCCGAGCTGTCAGCAGGGCGCGGTGCTCACCCGATGCCTGGTGTCAGCGCCAGGGTAGGCTGTAGGGACTCCGCTGTGAAATCGTGCCTGTCAGACAGCTCCATCTGTCAGCACTGAAGCAGCTGTCAGCATCAGGAAGCCAGCTGTGAGCCCTAGGTGGGGCTGAGGCTATCAGCTCCAGCTGTTAGTGTCCCACAATGCTCCACTTCAGTCAGTGGAAGTGCTCCTGGTGAGGACGCAGACCACTGACAGAAGGAGCAAGTGTGGATGTGAACCACCAACTTCATGACTGCGTTGGCTTTATGTTGACATAACTTAAATCAATTTAATTTTGTACTGTAGACAAGCCCTCGAACAAAGGGTGAGCTAAGGAACTGTATTTTGTCTGTTATGTGCTTATAGTTGGACAATAAACCCAGTTAAAATGAGACTAGGAATGGGGAGAAGCCCTGCCATTTTACAGCCCCATTGTCCCTCGGCACTGTTCAAAAAACACTGAGAGATAGTCCCTGCACCAAAGAGTCTCATTTCAATAGACATGGCAGACAATGGGTGGGAGGGGAAGTGACCTGCCCAAGTCACAGAGCATCTTCCAGCTTACTGCCCTATCCAATGGGGGTGCTCTGCCTCTCATACACACTTCTTAAATCTTTATAGATTAATTTATTGAATTTTAATCAGAAAAAAATCCTTATCCTTAATTAACCCTATTTCCCAAAACATCAATGGGCCATATTCTAGCCCGGGGTAGGCAACCTATGGCACACGTGCCGAAGGCGGCACGCGAGCTGATTTTCAGTGGCACTCACACTGCCCGGGTCCTGGCCACCAGTCCAGGGGGCTGTGCATTTTAATTTAATTTTAAATGAAGCTTCTTAAACATTTTAAAAACCTTATTTACTTTACATACAACAATAGTTTTGTTATATATTATAGACTTATAGAAAGAGATCTTCTAAAAACGTTAAAATGTATTACTGGCACATGAAACCTTAAATTAGAGTGAATAAATGAAGACTCGGCACACCACTTCTGAAAGGTTGCCGACCCCTGTTCTAGCCTTACACATCTGGTCCCATTAAGAGTTTGCTCACTTATTAGAAGAGCTAATTTGACTCCTTTACTGTAATATCTGGTTCTGGATTACAAATTTTGGGTAAATTTTTCCCTTCAGATTCATGCATATCCCTAGTGCTTGTTCTGCACTTCCCTCCCAGCATTCTGTGTATCGATGTCAATAGGAATTGCACAGTGAGCCGGAGAACAGAAAGCGTACTAGAAAAGATCCATAGCACAGATTAAAGCACAGAATGGTCCCAATTAAGTCAATTTTAGTGGTTGTTGTTTTTTCCAACGACTTGAACTGCTTTCAAGGATTTCAAAAGCAAATTCCTATTTATTGTAAACTAAAATATGGGGCCAGATTCACAATTACATTCTGTCTGCTTTGTGCCACAAAGCAATCATTAACCCAGTGCAAGCATTTAAATAAGCTTATGGTTGCTAGCATCTCTGGAGTGGCAAAAGAAACTGGAATGTGCCAGTAAATGCGGCCGTTAATTTTTTTGTGTCAATATTTCTAGTAAAAAGATTTAGCACTCTCAGACATAAAACTAGACATGATAAAAATAAGCCCTTTTCTTACTAGATTTTAATTTAGGCATTATGATCGGTGTGATTCTTTTAAGCTCTCTGTATGT
Organism: Trachemys scripta elegans; assembly: GCF_013100865.1. Taxonomy (NCBI): domain Eukaryota; kingdom Metazoa; phylum Chordata; order Testudines; family Emydidae; genus Trachemys; species Trachemys scripta. The sequence goes on from NC_048300.1 coordinate 72,200,945, forward strand.
ATGCATGTCTTCTGACATGTATAAAGCTTATTAGCAGACCCACCATCTCTGCCTAATAGAAAAATGCCCTCTATATTTTATTTATGCTTTAGTACAGAAAGACTTTGGGTCAGAGTCTCAGCTGATGTAAAAGCTATAGTTTATACCATTGCTTTACCCCAGCTGAGGATCTGGCCTCTTATTTATTTTTATTTTTTTTCAAATGGAGATTTTTATTTTTTTAAAGAAAGTTCTTTGTATCAGGGAAGCGTAACAGCTACATTGTTTTATGTTTTTTAGTCTATTGATCAGCCTGGATTCATTGATATTTGCAATAATAATTTCTCAAAATGCCATAACCTCAGGTCAGGTACTGGATTGAGCCAAAAGTGCTTTAGTGATGAAATGGAAGGGAGTGTGGCTTATGTCTCCCAGTAGGCCTGGTTTTTGTCACATGATTCTTCTGTGACATGACTCTGGTACTCATGTCTCCCCTCCCCATCTGCAGAGATAAGTAAAACATGGGACAGCTATGACTGACGCTGAACCCCTTGAAGAATCAGCTCACCCTTTGACAGTGGGCTTCTTGGTAACAATTTGTTACTAGTAATTAAAGGGACACACCTTCAAAAAAAATACACCTCTGTCTGATGACTTTTTACATACTATTGTTACAAGTGACAGCTAAATATACTATTAGAAGAAAATATTTTCTTTATTTATCCATTTGCTTACTTTGTGAAATTGATAGTGCTATGTGCCAGCTTTGCTTTTTCCCCTGTACAGTTGGTTAGTCAGTTTCCTTTGTTTTTTGGGTCTCCCCTGTTTTTTTCCCCCTGTCGCACAACAAAGTGCTTACATTTAGATCTCATATATCCCAATTTTGTCATAAACCTCCATATGGTGCCAGAATTACACACAGAATAAAGTGAAGTAATAAGATATTATAGGGGAATATAGAATATTTGGCTGCTAAAATATGCTGCCTACGGTGCTTTGATTTCAGTTAGCCTGGAGATTAGAGAGATTGAAAACAGGAGATCATCCATGACAGGCTTGATGTGAAGCTGAGTGAAGAGAATGGGGAATATACTCTTGGACAGAAAACCAGACTGGGAGTCAGGAGGCCTCACTAGAGCTGAGCAAAAGTCAAAATTTTCATCCCAGGAGAAATTCTGATATTTCAACATTCATTTTCATTCCAAACAGTTATGAAAAGTCAAAATATCAGTTATTTTCACAGAACAAAAAGTTTCAAATAATTTTGATTCAGAAATGTCAGAACATTGTTTGATCAAAACAAAATTTTTCAACACTCTTGAATGGAAACCTTTCATTTTGCTTTGTTGAACTGAATTGAAATATTTGTGTTTCAGGTCAGTTCATGATTAAACTGCATCTGCTTAGAGAGCTGTAGTGCCTTATAGGAGTTACAGTTCAGGTGCTTCATGCTTGCATTCTTCCTTTCAGTTACAACTTCTTGGCTGGACTATATTTTCCATGATGCACCAGGCACCTGACCCTCAACTTGGACAGTGAGGAGTCCATGGTGCATCATGGGAGATGTAGTACAGGCAGAAGCCCAGCAGAGAGGAGAGAATGAACTTTTACAGAAACTGGAGTTGGAATGTGACCTCATTTTAGAAAAGGTTTGACAGACAGCACAAAATGCTCAATGTGTGTAAAGCTAGCTAAATGATAAAGCCATGAAAGGGCTGAATGTATGAAAAACCTCAATAAAAGGGTAAAAGTGGCAGTTCCTCCTCAAATTCAAAAGCAAGCCACGTAATGCATTCTTTATGGCATGAAATACGCATTTAATGCCCACTTCCTGCTCTGCCTAACAGAATGCTGTAAGTACATTAAAATGGCTTTGCTTTCATGAGTCATAGGGCAACTTTCTTCAAGGCTCAGTTGCCAGCTCAGATTATTGTAGTGCATCTTTGAAAGTTCAGAGTGAAACTTAAAATATAAGGTACAGAGTGTTGCCCTATCTATACATGTCTGTGTTTTCATAGAGCAGTTCACATTCTGAGGCTATATCCTTAGCTGGTATAAATGGGGTTAGCTCTTTTGAAGCCAATGGAGCTCTGCTGATTTATGTCTGGCCACAGCTACAGTTATTGCTGTTTTAGAAACCCTAATGGCCAATGCTGAACACAAGACTTTCAGGATAAGGTAGTCAAAGATGGAGGATAGATGTAATGTGGTTCATCCAGACTGACAACAATGGGCATCTGGAACCAACTGTTATATCCACACATACCTAGATAGTAAGCTGTTTGGGACAGAGTCCATTTTGATGTTTGTACAGCTCATAGACCATTGCATCTGACTGATGCTCCTAGGCACTCCCATGATAAAATAAATAATAATGTATATTATGCAACAATAAGCAAACTTGTTTGGGTGTTCTATGCCATGCATCATAGGCTTGCGTATCAGTATGGTGCAAATACTTTGCACACACAATCCGGTTTATTTTGGATCTAAATCAGGTTGTTCTTGCCCTGCACCTTCCTTCATGAGTCTTTGTTGCTTCTATTTACCCCTTCAACTTCTTTTCCCTATGGCACACCACCCACTGATTTTCAACTACACCATTTGATTCCTGTGGTTGCCACCTGGATCCATGTGTGGTGGTGGTTTAACAGATAAAGCCAGAGCCATCACAGACAGGCCAAAAATGTTAGCATGGCACTTGATGAATCCATGTACGGGATGGCCAACTGCTGAGTTGACACACTCAATTTACTTGTTTATGCACATTTCCCCCTCACTTTTCAGAGTATTTGTAGTGGATCAGTCATTTTCCTATTCCTCCACTCAAAGTCTGGAGAAGACAGGCTGAAGATGTCTGGTAAATGGAAAATCAGGAGAATGAGAAAGAAAGAAAATGTAGGCTCAATGCCTTAGTTCCGTTAAGGGGAAATTAGCTTCTTCTGTTATCTGGCAGCTGCTAAATGTCCACTATAAATCTCCATTTTAAGGCATATGTAACTTGGTCATAAAGAGTACTGCTTGCAGATAAGAAAATGAACTCCTGAAAGGTTAGGGATGTGATAACTCTCTTTTTAACTCATCTGCTCTAATTGCCAGAACATCCATCACATTTCCTGGTATCTTAGGGGGGTGGGGGGGAAAAAGGGAAATCAGTAAGACTTGGCAGCAAGGTGGGGAAGAGAATGGATGCACCAGGAAACTAGAGGGACAAAGGAAAGGGCTGAAGAGACAAAATTGCAATCGTCAAAAATTTGACAAAATGTTTTTGAAAACTTTTTGAAAGTTTCTAATTGAAAGTGTTCTCAAAGAGACCATTTTGAACATGTTCACAAAATGTTTTCTGTTTTTCCTTTTCATCTTCCCCTTTTTCCTCATCTCTCCCCCATGTTTTCTATTTTGTCACTATAAAAAGGAAAAGGGGAGAGAGAAAGGGGTCATTGGGAGAGGAATGGAAATTTTCTAAAGACAAACATTTTTAAAGTGTTTGTTTCTGAAAAAGGAAATTTTTCATTCAATAGTATTAGAGCTTGTCAAAACCTAAGGGTCAAGAGGACAGCCAGAGAAGGCATGGGAGAGAATCTGATGCAAGGGAAAGGACAGTCATAGTCAAATGTTCTAGAGATCCAGAAAGGCAGGGGAAAGACTCCCACACATCAGGGAAGTCAGTGAATAGTGAGAGAAAGGAGGGAAGAGGATCTGATCCCCTGGGGGCTTGGAAAAGCAGCTAGCAGGGATAATAGAAAGACCATATTAGGACACACCAAGGATCAGGAAGGGCTGACAAATTCTATTAAGGTAAGGAAGACACAGGAATGGATGGATCATGGACGTGAAATGGCAGCCGAGAGAGGAGAGAGGGAAGTCACATATTTGCCTGGTGCTGTCCCTCAGAGAAGAGAAAAAAAGAAAGAGAGAGAGAGAGTGAGAGAGAGGAAGAGACAGACAGGAAGAAAAAGAAAGGAGGTGGACCCAGAAAACAAATACACTCTTTAAGTAGCATAGTGACCCAGCAACTCAGCTCAAGGGAGTGCTGCTAGGACATTAGAGTTGGAAAGGTTGAACTCCCTGGCTTAATACCATTGTGAATGGTGGAGTTGTGCATAAACGCAGGCATAATCAACAATTTTATCTTAATATGCCAAATAACTGCTCCCCTGAATCAGTCAATTAAAGAATCCCCAGGTTCACATTACCATAATATACTCTAACTGCACCCAAGGAACCATTATCATGTAGCATACTGCAGTCTAAAGACTCCCCAAGTAGGCATTGTCAGGATACACCCTAAGGGCTCCGTTTGAGCTATTATACCATAGTGTCTAAAATCTATGGATTAAACACTCCCATAATAGGCACTGATGTGATAGAACGTAGCAGCTACTGCCTATAATGTCAGTCACCCATGGATAATAGGAAAAACCAATACACTTCCAGTGAAATTGAAGAACCACAATCAAATCAAAGGAAGATACACAATCACTATCAGTGTCATTCGAAATTGTAATGGGAGCAAATTTTCCTACTAGGATTTAAAATGACTGAATTTGTTTTACATTACCATAAAAAACCTCTCAAAATAATGCAGACTGTGACAAAAGCTCACAAAATGGTACATTCATGTCTCTCTCAATCCTCCCATTGTACAAACGTGTGAGAGCCAACATATTTCATTTCTTAGGCAATTTTGCACCATCGTTCTACATTAATCCTTAATTTCCTCACCCTGATTGTTAAACACAGGAAAAATGTAACCACCTCCACCCCAACTATGAAGCAATCCTCACTTGAAAACAGGTTCATTTTAAATGGTTTTACTTCCAAAATGTTCTTCCACATTTTGTTCAAAAAATTTGCCCCTAACAGGGATTACTTATGCTAGTCCATAAATTGGGGGGAGGGAAGATTGAATACTTTTGCATTTCATATTTTGCACTAATCTATATTGCTTTTAAAAAAACTGTACATATGCAAGATTATCTAGTGGTCCCCAGTCCCTACAACAGGGCACTGTACTACATCAAGATGCTTTAAGAATGGAATTATGATGAGCACCATTCTAGAAATCAACAATTACATTTTAATATAAAACAGAACAAGACAATTTAGGTGCAAGCACATAGTGATATCCATCTCTGCCCAGTACAGACTGCATCTACACATGTCTAGGGTAGTAAATATGACTGTGCTCTGTCCACATTAGCCCTCCCGCCATTGCTACCATGGGTGAAACAAACTGCATTGGTGGTATTGCAAAAGTGGAAGATTCCACAAAAATGCTTAGATAAGGCACCAGAGTGCAAATGTATTTCTAGCTCTCTTCCCCCCACCCCTCACCCCCCTCCCATCCCCTGACAGTCCTAGCAGCTACAGCACTAGCTTTTGCTTCTGTCACAAAAGACCATGACTTTGGCCAGGTCTACACTAAAAAGGTTTGCCAGTGTAGCTATACCAACACTCTCCTCGTCTAGATGCAGCTTCAAAGGGCAAAAAAGTGTTTGCCAGTGTAGCTTATACCAATCCAGTGATCAAAAGAAGCTATACTGGCAAAAACACTTATGTCCTTATAACCAGGGCCGGCTCCAGGCACCAGTGAAGGAAGCAGGTGCCGGGGTGGCCAATAGAAAGGGGTGGCATGCCGTCTGTTATTGGGGCGCACGTTCCAGTCTCCGGCAGCAATTCGGCTGCGGGTACTTTAGTCACTCACTTCCTCTTTGGCGACACTTCGGCGGCAGCTCAATCGGGTTTTTCTTTTTTTCTCCTTCGCCGCTTGGAGCGGCAAAAAAGCTAGAGCCGGCCCTGCTCATAATTGTGCCGACGCTAGTGTATTTGCTGGTATAGAAATGTCACAAAAGAGTCTGACCCTGAACAAAGTAACACCCCAATATTATTATACCAGCAAAAGTTTGGGTGGGTGCAGACCCGGCCTTAGCAAAAGAAGAAAAGTGCTTCAGCACAGTGGTGAATTCTCTTGAATGCCTCCAGCCACCTCTGCTGGGGTGGGGTGAGTCTCTCACTCACCAGAGCCAACAGTAAGCCCCGAGTCTCCAAATATCAACTAGAATTATATAAAGAAAAGTATCCACTGCTGAAAAAAAGTACTATTAACCCCAAGCATTCATAGATCTGAGTCAAGCCTAAAAAAAAAGAAGCATGATTATTTTTTTTTTTTTTTTTTTAACTCTGATGATTTTTAAACCAGTGATTTGGTGGGTTCTTTTTATTGCCTTCTGATTTTTGAGCTTTTAGTGGTCATATTTTCAGGCTATTTCCTGGTAAAGGAAGAACATGAGTACTTGTGGCACCTTAGAGACTAACAAATTTATTAGAGCATAAGCTTTCGTGGACTACAGCCCACTTCTTCGGATGCACAAGTACTCCTGTTCTTCTTTTTGCGGATACAGACTAACACGGCTGTTACTCTGTATCCTGGTAAAGGAGGATACCCATCACAAGTTCCCCCTTGTGGTCAGACACAGCAGGGCCACTTTTCTGGCACCTCCCCTGGTGGCAGCTGCCATGACCCTGCAGTGGTTTGCCTTCTTGAGCCCCAGTCCTCTGGCTAAGTCATGCCTTTCTGTCCACCACTTTCAGTAATACAGCGAGTTCTGTAATAGGGTAGCCCCGTTGGTTAGGTGATGAGCCATCTGTGTCTTCCCTGGCCCAGATTCTCCCGTTAAGGGTGGGGTTTATACTTTCTGCATTCCTTCGGAGTTAGTAGAAAAACCCAGGCCTGCCCTCTCCACCAAGTTCCAATTCAGGGCCCAATGGTACACAGCTAAGGCCTGTGCACAAAAAGTGTTATACAGCTAAGGTTGCCAACCCTCCAGGACTGGCCTGGAGTCTCCAGGAATTAAAGATTAATCTTTAAAGATTATGCCATATGATGAAATCTCCAGGAATACCTCCAACCCTATATACAACCCCTGGATCACTGCCTCCAGTCTCCTCTTTCCCAACAGGTAGACTAATGGCCTAATAACTGACCTGACTGTTAGGAGTTTCTCCCCTAAAGGTTTGGTAAGGTGTCTGCAACCAGAGCCTTGAGCAGCAGGACCTCTTGCAGTGCTCCTTCCCAGGAGTTCAGCATGTAGGTCAGTTCATCCCCATTGTCTGCTCCTCTATTGTGCTGGCCTGTTCTCCTTTCGAGCTCCTCCTCCAAGCTTTGCAGGTGTGGTCAGGGTAGGGCCACTTGGTCTTAGAGACACTGCTTAACCCCTTCTTTACCACAGTGGGGTTTTATACCCTGTCACATCTCTGCAGCTAAGAGGGCTAGAAACTGACTTTAAAAAAAAAAAAAAAGAAAGGAAAGTATGCGAGACTGTCAGCATTTAATACATGCCTCCAGGAGTATTACCAAAACACCAAATATCATGAGACTTGTGATAATTCATGAAATATGGCAGCACTGAAAAGGACAAAGTCCATTTTCAAGTTCCTTGGTTCCTCGGAGATCTAGAGGGAATTTTTATTTCACTACATTATATTGCCCAGCAGGAAGCTCCCCCTGCAGGACTCAAGGGACCTGCATGAATAGACTCTGCACTTTTCAGTGATTGCCTCAATAATTGGGTTCTCTTTTTTGTGTTAGTTTAATTATTTTTAAATTAAAGAGTTAACAGTGGAAGAAATGCATCTCTCTTGTGTTCTCTGCACTCAGAGTTTCATAGATTCCATGCTTCAGGACTTTGCCATCAAGTGCCACTGGAAATGTTGCTAAAAATGCAACACAGATTTTTATTTTGTTTCAATTTTAACCAACCTTGACCAGGAGTGCTCTGAATATTCTCAAGCCTCTTTAATCAGGCAGAGTCTGTGAAACATGTCACAGCCAGGATGGCCTCTGACACTTACGGAGTTAAAGTGAGCCATGCTACTTGGTAAATTAAAGGAAATATGTGGGTAGGAAGATACAGGCTGAACTTCTAACTTGAGCTGAATCACGGACTCGTGTCACTTGGGTGAATCACTTATTCACCTTATGCCTCAATTAGTGGTAAATCTGACTAAAAGAAAGGAAGAATCTCCCTGGAATCACCATGTGCCATTCTTAGCTGATTATCCTAGATAAATACATTTCATAATAAGAAAGCTCATCCAGAAACATTTGCTAATTGGCAAAAGGTGACATTTTCCAAAGTGCCTAAATGACGTAGGAGTCCAAGTCTTATATTTAAAAGTGACTTGGACAATTAAGCATCTTAGTCCCATTGACTTCATGTAGGGACTTTACAAAATTTTATCCTAAACCCACATAAATAAATGTGTCAAAAAACCCACAAACCCTCTGACTGGTATTAGACAAAAATGTCTATGGACATGGCTACAAACCACAAAAATACCAAACAAGAGATCTTCATATCGTAGGAGGAGATAAACAATGGGTGAGGGGAAATTTTTAAACCAGACTATGTGCTAGAACGTCTGTTTATACTGAGACTAACTTGAGACTCCATATGCAAAAGAAGTAGCTCAATTACTTGAACTAAAGGAGAAACTTAAATTAGCTCTGGCAGTCACACTCCTTTTCTCCCACGCATGCATGACTGCAGTAGGCAGCCTTTAGTGTATGCTTGGTCATGTCCCAGATATCATGCCTTGGCTGAGGTATAAGCAGTCTGTGAGATCACCTGTCTGAGCAGGAGGATTGGTATTTACTCAAAAGTATTTTGTGAACCTGTATTTTTTGCAAAACCTCTTATGATTAGCACTTCAGGGTCTATCAGTGCACACAAAGCTGCCCCTCACCAGTAGAAAGCCTGGCTTCCTACTGGCTGGAGGCCTAAAAAGGGAATGTGACTATTGTTTCTAATTAAGATACTCCTTTTCAGAATGAGATAGGGCTCAGTTTCAAAAGAAGCAGTGGTCTCAGTTCAAGGGAAGTCAACTTCTTTGGTCTTTCCCTCATTTGCCCAGCAGAACCATCACAATGGTGGTTCTGCTTTTTGAACCATCAACTCCGTAGCAATATTTGGTCCCTAGAAGGCAAGAACAAATGCTTAGTACGCAGAATGCCAACGTGGCTATCTGAACACCACAGAACAGAAATAGTGGGGGCAGAACCAAAGAGAAAACTTTGCCCTCCCACTAAAAAGTGTGGCACTTTGGGGCCACAGGTGAACATTTTTCCTAAGAATCCCAGCGTCACTGATCCCCTCACATCCAGGGCACAGAAGAGCTTGATTTCTGTCAGCAGTAACATGGTAATTGCCAGCAGCCAGTTGCATTGGGCGGGGGAATTAGAGAAGAGAACCATGATCTTTCACACACATGACAGCATGCAACTAGAGCTGGTCATACCCTTTTTGCAGAGGGGGGCGGGGCGCAAAGTAAGATTTTCAGCCAAAAATGAGGTTTTGGCAACACACTTTTTAGTGGTTTTATTTTGTCATGAAATTTCAATGAAAAAATTCTCAGGACTTTTTTTGGGTGGTCTGGGGGGGAGGAGAACAACCCCCCTCTTACTCCCCTCCCCCCTTTTCACTGGAAAAGGTTGCAAAAGTTGAGAGAATTTGGAGAAAACTTCTCCCCCTCCCACCGTCCACCCCACCTTCGCTTTCCAGTAGGGAAACGTTAAAAAGTGACACGGTGGATTTTTCCCCTTTAAAGAAGAGATGGGGGGAAACGGGTGGTGACTGGAAGGAGAGCCATGGAATGGGAATCAGGAGAACTGAATTGGTCTCCACTTTTGTCACTGACTTGCTATGTAACTGTGGGTTGATAACTTATGGCCTGATTTTAATTGTATCAAATTGATTTTAAAAGGAGCAGTGGGAAATCATGCCATTATACTTCCTGTGGCTAGTAAAATGGGGATAGTGTTGCTTATGCATCATGGTAATTTTGAGGCCAATAGATAAAAGTGCTGAAGAGGAATGGAGAATTTGTGGTTTAACACACAGTGCTTGGATTCAATTCTCAGCTCTGCCACAAACTGGGAGCTTGGGCAAGTCACTTAGGACCTGATTTTCACAGCTCCCAGTGAATTTAACTGGGGTCTTGGATATATATATATATATATATATACACACACACAGACACACCTTTGAACATCAGGGCATTAGTTTTTCTGTGCTTTCATTACCCATCTGTAAAATGGGGATGATAATCTTCTCTTTCTCCAACACTTTGTCTAGTCTATTTACATTTAAAGCTCTTCATGGCAGGGACTGCTCTTATTATGGGTTCCTACAGGTGTACATTTTGCATATCATGGGGTTCTGATCATGTTTGGAACCTCTAGGTAGTAGTAATAATAATGGTTACATGTTATTTGACTATTATCCCAAATATGTGCATGACATTCAGTTTTCAGTATTCAATCTTCGTAAAGGCATGACTACAAAAAAATTCCAAATCACGAAATGCTGGGTTTTGTTCAGTTAAATTATACTAAGTGTATAAGTGAATTATGGCTTTGAGGCAGCTGCAAGACTTTCCTGTTGAAGGAGCTCAGGTATCCCTGTTGCATTCAATTTACTCTTTGGCAAAGACAGAGTGGACATTTGTTTTGCAATCTACTAAATTTGCAATCATTAAATGGTTGTGCCCTGTTCCAATTTGAGAAGTGTAATGGTGCACTGCCATTATGAAAAATCATATATTTTGGACGGAAGGACGGAGACTGAAGATAAGATTTCATTTCCTGTGTTACTAATAGTTATAAAAATCTAGGGCAAGATTTTCAACAGGACTCAGCATCAGTCCAGTTCTTCTCTACTTGAAGTCAAATATCACCTTTGTAATTTTCATTAATGTAGGCTACTTACAATGAGTGTAGCTATCTGAATTAAACAGGACTTCACATGAATATCTTCTTGTGTGACTGTACAAGGTTTGATTTCATGAGCCAATTTTAAAAAGACTAAAGAGCCTGATTTCCATTTGCATTAATGTTCCTTTACACTGTTCTGGAAATGTAAAGAGACCTTAGTATAGAGACTTTAACAATAACCATCCTCAGACCACATCACAGCCTGTGTGCCAAGTACCACTGAACTCGTGTACCCTGTACTCCCAAGGCTCTCTACACCATGAGCTAGCATGTAGTAAAAACCTCCTTCCCCCAGACTCTGTTGCTGCATAAAGGCAGGTACAATTGCATTCCTTGTATTCCAGCAGTGCCCAAATCTAGCGCCCACAATAACAATAGCTGGTGGGGAGAAGTGGGTGAGGAAAGTACAGCTGCCCCCACACATAGAGGATCGTCTGCTGCACCCTTTCAAAAAGTGTATGGGTGTAGCCACTCTCACCCTGCACTGCAGGAGGCATTATATTGAGGGGATACATCCACCCGCTATCAAAACTGAGCGCACTCTACAGGCCCTTCTAGATCCTTCACTGATACTGTAACCAAGATGTCTACCACTGCTATAAAGGTCTTCTTCCATATGGCAGGACAGGAGGCTATAAACTCACCTGACACATAAGGATCTGGCCATGGTGGTCCATCATTTGTCACCTTCAGGCTTCACTATTGTAATGCACGCTACCTGGCAATGAAAAGCTCCAATTAATTTAAAATGTATTAACCCAACTAGTAAGCATCACAAGCTTCCACAAATATATCAGCCTGGTGCTTCAGATCCTGCAATAGTTCTCCAGTGAATAGCTCCTGGAGCTCTAGGGTATCCTGCTAATGCATGCACCTAACAGCAGCCATCTGAGCCTATATATTTGGGTTGTCTAATTTTAATGACTCCAGCAATGGTGCTGCCTCTTACTCACCTGAAGATTATGCCACACCCGAACAGATCCCACCATCAGGGCTGGCTCTAGGCACCAGCAAACCAAGCACGTGCTTGGGGCAGCACATTTTCAAGGGCAGCATTCTGATTTTTTTTTTTGCGCTTCCGGCGGCAAAAGCCTGGAGCCGGCCGTGGCAGCAGCAGCGCGTCGTGGGGCGCCCTGGGACCGCTGCAGTTCACACCGCGGGGGAGCAGCACCCACACCTTGTGGCGTGGCTGGGCAGGCTTCGAGTGGGGAACACTCAGCTGGGGGACACCCCCCGGGGCACACGGAGCCGCCCCCAGCGCTGCAGCGCGGCCGCCCCCAGCGCTGCAGCGCGGCCGCCCCCAGCGCTGCAGCGCGGCCGCCCCCAGCGCTGCAGCGCGGCCGGGCGAAGCAACCCAAGCCGCCCAGGGACTGTGGCAGGGCAGCCAGAAGCAGCAGCTGCAGTGGGGCCATAGAGGGCGGGGCGCTGTCGTGCGGGGCCTGCGTCCCGCTGTCCGGGGCTCTGCTGCCTCTGGGGCTACCCTACCCCAACTCCTCAGCCCTCTGCCAGGGTGGTCCCCTGGCTCTAACCTCCCAGGTCCCGGAGGCGGGAGCCCTGGATGGAGGGACCCTGGGCTGAGGCTCGGCCCGGGAGCCCCTCTGCTTACCCCAACTCTGCCAGTGCCAGATCGGCTGGAGGTGGTGAAGGGGGAGCAGGCAGAGTCATCACTGGTGAGGGGGAGCCCAAGACCGGGGTGGCAGGAGGTGCGGGTGGGGGGGGAGCCCAGGGCTGGGGTGGGGGGCAGCCAAAAATGTTTTTGCTTGGGGCGGCAAAAAACCTAGAGCCGGCCCTGCCCACCATCGTGAATAGTTAGCCTAAACTTTGCTTTTGTGCATTTCATCTCAGTATTCCAAGTTATTCCCCTTTAAAGCTTGCTAATGAACTCCCCCCCCCCCCCCCAATTTGATTCCTCCCTTTCCAGTTCTCAAGCACTCACACAAGCACCCTGGAGCCGCAGATGAATATGTTAATCTCCACATAAAGATGTTTTAAAATCATCATGCAAACATTTCAATGGCATTTAAAAAACCCTATTTCTAACAAACCATAAAAAATGGTGTCTTGTGTCAGACTGGAGTTGTGAATGTTGTTTGTGAGTCATGGATGCCAAAAATATGGGCATGACAGAATATTGATATCCAGATCAAGTCTCCTTGATAGCGGTCCAATAATAGATGTGCTGAGAAGTGTCTAAGGTCAATGAATGTTATACTGTTCATATTAACAATGTGAAATCACACAGAATTGTATGCTACTAAATCAGGTTTGTCAAATGGGTAAAGCAGAATCCATTTGTGGTGTGCCAATGCAGTTGTGTCACATACATGAGTTAAAGACCTGATTACCAATTGCCTTACATCTTGTGAGTTCCCTTATCCCCGCGCAAAGCATGTATACCACACTACCATTGTGATTTAGTAGCATTTTATAGCCAGTTTGCACAGATGTAAACAATGACTGTTGCAAGGCCATGGGGAATCTGGACCTATAAATTTGCCATCGGTTGTGCTTATGTAGTCATTCAGGATCTGCTGGTTAATTTCAAAAAGAAAAAAAATAAGCTGGCTCCTGGGCACTATATACAGTATTTAGGACACAGGTTGGCATCAGAAGCACGTAGGAACTTTCAGTGAAATTCAAAAATACTTGGTGGGGAGGGGGAAGGAAAGCAGACTGCTACTATTGTTACTCAGCTTAATTAACAACAAGGAAAGAAGACTGAATGACATTCTCAAGGAAGGTGGCATCAAGGCAGTAACTTTGCAAAACCCAGCAAGCTCCAGATGGTTCTCACTTCACAGGGCTGCCTCAGCTGTTTGTGACATGAAGCGCACACTTGTGCCAAGCTTTCAGCGGTCAACGGGAATCACAAATGCTCTTTCTGAATGTACAGTATAGAGTGTCAAATGTGTTCTTAGCATTTTCTTTCTTGAGGCTACACTGCAAGATGTCAAAACACATATCAAAATGCTTTCTGGGGAATTTAAGTGATACAAGAATTATTCACCCTACAGTATGATTCACACAGGAAAATTGACCTAACCTGCTTTCAGCATAGTCTGCCAGGGGTGATCTCTCTCCAGCACACAGTATTAAGAAGTCTCATCTAAGGATCTTATTATTTTACATAGATTTCATGTACCATCCGAATGTGTTAATGAGTGATTTTTACAAGAAAATTCTTAGTATTGGTTTAAAAATTTCCCAATTGAGAGACATGGAAATTATCTACAGAATCTATACAGCATGGGCAGTAGCAAAACAAGTCTCCTTCAAATGATCTACCAGTATCCTTCATCCTGGACCCAAAAGGCCCGATCTGCAGGGTTAGAATAATTCCTCGTAGCTATGTGTGACGACAGCACTGAATTGTGCCAGTCATAGCTGCAATTCTGTGATGGGGATAAGTACTCAAACGAACAGCACTGAGTCCCCAACTCATTCCATGTAAGTCACCAAAATGGTAATAAATTTTGGTCACTACCATTGCAGGGTGGATTTAAAAAAGCAACCTAGAACTTCTTATAGTCTCTTTCCAAGCCCCTGTCATTATATATATGTTCTAAGCATGGCCAACCAGGTAAGACCAATAGTCCATCTTGCCCAGTATCCTGCCTCTGACAGTGGCCATGCCAGATGCTTCAGATGGAATGAACAGAAAAAAGCAATTTTGAGTGATCCATTCCCTGCCATTTAGTCCCAACTTCTGGCAGTCAGAGGTTTAGGGACACCCAATGCATGGAGTTGGATCCCTGACCATCGTCTAGACACTTATCTGATTCTTTTCTGAACCCACTTACACTTTTGGCCTTCACAACATCTATGATGGGGTGTTCACTAGAAACCAGCCCTGAAGGGCTTAAGGTGGCTCAGAAGGGGTCAATTAACCTTACAGGCATCATTGCTAAACCCTAATTGAAGATGAAGTCCAGCTGGGCAAGAAGCTGAGGTATAAAGCCAAGAAATTTGTCCCAGAAAGGGCTGGGTGGGGTTGGCTAGAGTGAAAATGGAGGATTTTCTGACCTTCAAATGATGATATCAGCAAAAAAAGCAAAACCAAAGAAGGAAATAAAGCAAAACATAATTGTAAGATCACTAGTCAAAGTAACATGATTAAGTGACGTTAACCCTATGAAAATAACAGTCTGGATTAAAAAAAAAAGCATAGGGGATATAGTAAGAGCCATGAAGCTGCGAGATGAAAATCTTATAGTTGAATATAAAAACAAGCAGCAAGCTGATAAACTGCTAAAAAACTAAAACGCTAGGACAAATTAAAATAAGTTGCCAGCTACCATAGGGAAATGAAAGGAGAAGTCTTTGGAGTGCTGTTAGAACGGAACAATGATGAGAGAACCAAAAGCATAGGAGGAAAATAAAGTGTTAGCCAGTAAGCAATTAAGTAAACAAGGAGGAGAAAGCTAGCCATCAGTAGCAGTGCTGATTACATTTAAGCGAGGGACTCTACCTGGGAAAGGAACACTAGGGTGTCAGATGTTCAGAACCGAGCCATATATCCCTCCCATAAGGTGTTATATGTAGCTACTGCTTGCAAAGGGAAAACAAGATGCAGTAAATGTGAGGGAGTGCGTTCCTATGAAAATTGTACAGAAGGTACATAGGTCAAATGTAGTAACTGTGATGGTAATCAAAGTCCAGCATATATAGTGTATTGCAGAAAGACACGCTAAAGAGATATAAAAGACAAACACTTAACAGATATTATGCGGAAGCTGTAAGGTGACTCTCAAAGTATCAGGAGAGAAGGATGAGAAACTCAGCACAGGAAAAAAATGGAACCACAGACAGATTCTCATTCTATAAAGAATATGATAAATATTGTGGAAGGAATAGGCAATAATATATTAGTGGTGGAAAAAACATTTATTGCATTTATGAGAGCAGTGATACATTGTACATCACAAACGGGGAAGGAAATCAGAAAATGAAAATTATATCAAGGGCAGTGGAAAAATACTTGTATGTTAGCCATTTGTCAATGAACTGTATTCATGCAATTTTTAATAAGGTTAATGGTGAAATATGACTAGTATGGGAATCACAATCTTTTGCTGGAATGTGTACAGTTTGATAACACATGGTCAAGTACTAAAAGAAAATATCTTGGAAATGAAAACAAATCAGATGTTATATTTATCCAAGAAACTTGGTTGGTTGAAAAGCTTGCTTTTAAAATTCCAGGGGATATTGCCTTTAGGAAGAAGAGGAGGCATTTGTACTTTCATAAGGATAATTTTAAACTACATAGCAGTAGAGCATGAAGACATAAGCCTAGGATATAATGCTGTTGAGTTCCCAATGAAGAGAAATATTTCCTTAAGAATTTATAATACCTATAATCTATGTGGGAACTGAGAAAGCTTGGAGCTACAAGAAATAGGAAAGACTGCTAAAAGACCGTATATTATATGTGGTGACCAAAATGGAATAAATTGTGGTGAAGTAAGACAACTGTTTAAAATAGTGCATACTTACAAAATAAATGTAGTGGTTTTAAATGATGGCACTCCAACTAGATCTAATGCAACAGATTTTTTTCCTGCTTAGACCTGGGAATTATAACAGCAGATGTTGCAAGTAAATGCAGCTCGAACATATATAAGGAAAAAGGAATGAGGAGTGATCATTTCTCTATACTTATTACTTTTCAAGGGCAATAAGGTAATGGGAAATTACCCACCTGGAATTTTAAGAAAGCCACCTGGGAGCTACTTACAAGTTAATGTACTGAATTTTTGAATAATCATGTGATGACAGAGAAAATTTCAGTGATAATGTAATAATAGGATTAATAGCAGTAGCTACTGTAGCCATACTTAAGATGTTGAAGTACCCCAGAACTAAAAAACTCACTTCCATGGTGGATGAGGTGTGCAAAATGGCAATTAGAAAAAGGAACAAAGCCTAAAAAAATGCAATGAATACCAGAGATATAATGAAGTATGAAAGTGGTAAGGAATAACAAAGAATTATTTAAAAAAAAAAATCAGAGAGAGTTGGAGAAAGTACTATGAGTGGATAAATAATGATACCATGACATCAGAAATATACAAGCAAATTTAAAACTGACTGAAATTCAGACTAACAGTAGTCAAGTCCTAGGTCTTCTTGGGAATGACAACATAGTTAAAAGTTCTGATAAGAAAGCAGGAGTTCTAGCAAAAACTTTCTGAAGGGTGAGTAATGATGAAATCAACAGTTTCAGAGTAGCAGCTGTGTTAGTCTGTATCCGCAAAAAGGTGCCACAAGTACTCCTGTTCTTTTTGATGAAATCAAAGTGACTTTTCCACCAGATTAAAAGGCAATTCATTGAAGAGAGTCACAATTTACTAGGTAGTTGGGATAAATGTGAAGTTACTATATTGAATGAATGGTTTTGTATGTGAGAACTTGAGAAAGCTATTGATATCAGCAAGAATATATCTGCAGGTAAAAATAATATATGCAACACCATATTAAAATTTCCTTGAAAGCAGTTTGAGGGGTCTCTTGGAATTATAGAGCACTATATAGGAAAACAGAGTCATAGCATTAGGGTGAAAACATGGAGTAGTAACTCCATTAAGAAAATCAGGCAAACTTCCACCATAGTGGATGCCTATAGACTAATTGCCCTTACACCCTGTCTGGGTAAAATTACAGAGAGAATGGTGAATGAAAGACTGGTTGCTTATTTGGAAAACAATGACACTATAGAGAAGGTGCAGAATGGCCTTAGGAGAGACCAGGGCTCCCACTGTCCATCATTTTCCCTCTTTTCTCCCCAGCTGGCAGCCTTTGGGGAAATTTTCTGTGGGCTACTGCCCACAAACCAGGGGTCAGCTTCTCTTCTTCCCCTGCTCCCCTTTGCAAAAGGAGAGGGTCTGGCTGGAACAAGGACCAGTCTCTCAGAGAGCCCCCGGCAAGACAGCTCTCAGGGCTTAGTCTCTGAGTCTATTGCCTCCCTTTGTGGGGTTTACCTTCAGCCCCACTTCCTGGGGCATATTGCTTTACTGTCAGTCAGGGCGGTTTTGGGAGTGGTGCATCTCACAGCAGTCTCCTTCTTAGCTGGACTCCCTCTGTTAACAGCAGTCCCTGAGCAAAGTAAGCTTCTTCCTGTTCACCACTCCTGCCTGTGGTAAATTCCTCCCCCTTTAATCTCCTCCCACTCCAGGCTGAACAAGCCTTGCAGGTGCATCTCATTAGTTTAGAACAGGCCCAGAGGAGCTCATTGGCCTTCTCCATACCAGTGTGAGTGTTTGTCCTTTCACAATACACCATTGATCACATTATTAAATTAGAAACAGAAATTCAAAAAAGTAGGAGGCACAAAGGTTTCGTGATAACTAACATTCTAGATATTGAAAAGGCATATGACATGCTCTGGAGGGAAGGTTTGTTGGACAAAGAGTGGAAGAATGGATGGATGGATTAGAGAATTTTTGTGTAAAAGAACATGAAAGCGAGAGTTGGGACAGCTATGCTGAATATATATAATATTAAAAATGATGCACCACAAGGAAGTGCTACCATCCTGACCTTATCTAATATTGTGGTAAATGATCTCCCAAAACAGATCAGTTAGGAGTCACTCTAATTCCCAGGTGATTGTAATCTGTGGATTCAGAGTAGGAATACTGCGTGGCAGAAAGGAAAAATCAACAAAGTGTTAGGAGAGACCTCTGACTGGGGAAATGCATGGGGTTTCAAGCTCTCCATTGCTAAATCCAAACGATAGGCCTTTACAAAAAGGGGAGTTACAAAGAAATGCAAATTGTATCTATATGGAGAACAAATAGACAAGGATTTAAATTCTTAGGGGTAATATCTGATACTAAATTACTTTGGAAAGATCATATAAATTACATGAAAGATAAATGTTCAGGAAGGATTAACCTGCATAAAAGCCTTGCTGAGACTAAAGAGGGTGAGAGGCAGATAAGAAAAAACTGCTGATAGTATACAGAGCCTTAATCAGACCAGTTATTGACTATGGATGCCAAGCCTTTGGGTCAGCATCAAAATCAGAACATAAAAAATTAGATTTAATACAAGCCCAGGCACTACAAATTGCATATTGTACATTTATTACAACACCTATATGTGCTACAAATAGCTGCTAGTGAAATGCCAGTAATACTACAAATGAAACTACTGAACCTTACATTCTGAGGAAAGTTAATGAGAACTGCAATGATGAAAGGACCAAACAAATATATACCTATGGATCCAAAAAAGAAAAAAAAAAGAGTTAGTGATGACATATTGTATACCAAAACTGGGAATTAATACATCTAAAAGAATATCTGATTATGTAGCTGTCACGACAGACAAACTTGTAGCAATAATGCTACCATTAAATTGGATCTGGGATATACACACAGCAGCATGGGTCATTTTTTTAGATTCAGTCTCAGGCCTGATAGCAATAAAAAAGGGTGTCTCAATATGCAGAAGTTATTTTATCAATGAAATGATATTTCTAATAACAGAGTTAGTACTGATAGGGACACGTAGCATTAGCTTGGATCCCAGAGCATAGTGGGATAACAAGGAATGAAATGGTGAACAAAGCAGCTAAAAACATTATAAGAAATAGAAGGGTTTTCACAGAAATACCCTTGAGTAAACAGGAATTCAAAAGCCAAGCACAGAAAAAATGTAAAAGAGGACTGACAAAAAATTAGGATTAATGAAAGAAGAGAAAGATTTTTTTAGTTGTGCCCTACCGTTGAGGATAATGACATACTTCGGGGTCTGGGTAGGAAGAATGAAGTGCTTTGGTTTAGAGTAGTAATTGCCCATTGCGGCTTAAAAAAACATTTTCTAATAAACAGACACAAAGCTAGACTATGTACACCTTGTAACATGGAAGAAACAATTGTTCACTTTGTATAGGTGTGTGAGGGCTTTGGTAAAGAAAGGGAAAAGCTTTCTAAGGAATTCAAATGTCTTAAGGTAAAAAAAAAATACATTGTATTATTCAGTAAAAACACTGTGGAAATAAGGTATTATTAAAAAGGGGTTGTTACATTATCTGAAAGATACAGGGCAGAGTGAGAGGATATAAACTGCTAATTATTGAAGTTGGTGGTGGCTATAGACTATTCAGTCAAATCTGCTTTGCCATATAAACAAAAAAAGAAAGGTGCTCCAGGGAAAGTGTCTGCATTGCTCTGTGAGCACAGAGAGGTGGGTAGAGGAAACCCAGGGGGAGTAAATACCCTGGGAGCCTGTCCCTGATAGAAGGAGTTTACCCAGGGGCATTGCGGGGAAGAAAGCCTGTGGAAGGCAGAGTAGGAAGGAGCCCAGGGAAAGAGCAGTGAATGGTTAAGACTGCATAGACCTTGGTTGCTGATGATTGGGTCCCTGGACTGGAAACCAGAGTAGTGGATGGGCCCAGATTCCCCGGCCAGCTACTGGGAAGTAGCACAGATTGGGAATTGGCACAGAGGACAGCCTTGGCTGGTGTATGGACATTTGGTCGGGAGGGACTTTGACACACTCAAAGGTGCGGACTATAGTGACCAGGCCAGAGGGCCAAACCAGGAAAAAGGAGGGAGGGAGACCACAGGGCGAGCAACTGATGTGGGGGGGGGGGCAAACTGGGAGAAAGCTAATCCCCAGATGTAGCCACTTGGAGGTGCCAACTGCAGCGACGTGTCAACCAGTTTACAACATCCCATGGCAATAAGTTTCACAGGTTGACTGTGTGTTGTGTAAAGAAATACTTCCTTTTGTTTGTTGTAAACCTGCTGCCTTTTCATTTCATTGGGTGACCCCTGGTTCTTGTATTATGGGAAGGAGTAAATAACACTTCCTTATTCACTTTCTCCACATCATTCATGATGTTATAGTCCTCTATCATATCTCCTCCCCCACCCTCGTCATCTCTTTTGTAAGCTGAACAATCCCAATATTTTAAATCTTCCCTCATATGAAGGTTATTCTATACCCCTAATAATTTTTGTTGCTCTTCTCTGGAAATTTTCCAATTATATTCATCTTTTTTGAGATGAGGCAACCAAACTGCATGCAGTATTGAAAGTGTGGGCACACCATTTGTCTCTCGGTCAGCAGCACTTGTTAATTTTTACAGTCAATCATGGATGCAAATGGAAACAATGGATGCTTTTTTAACCCCTGCTGAGAGCATTTGAAAATCGGAAGTAGTTTTCTAATGGTCACTTATGACTCAAGAAGGATGCCATATGGATATCCCTAGAGACTGAAATCTTCATTTTAACTACTAAAAAATACATCAAGTTTAGTAAGAGTACACACTTCCCCGAACTGTGTATTCCTCTTCTCCATACTCCAATTCTGGCCCTCCAAGAAGGGATATTCTTTTTCATACGTACTCAGTGTTGATCAGTGGAATACACCCTACAGAAAATCCCCTGCAGGGCAGATGGAATTTTAAGACATTTTGGAATTGTGTGGAAATCTCTATGCCTTAATGTCTCCCCAATTCTAGATAAAAGACAGGTCTCTCCCCAGGGCCCATTGGCTTCTCTGTTGAGGAGGATACCAATGCAATGGAAGTTTCATGTTGAACACTTATCCATGAGGACCAGGAGCAAGATCACCAACTTATTTCACATAGGTTTCCAAAAGGATGTGTGTTTTCTTTTATTCAGGGAGAAGAATATGGAGGAAATCAATGCATATTTTGAAGAGGAAGTAAAAGCTGATGGGAGAGTATATCCTTCATTTATACAGGCTGCCACAGTTAAAGATGAGTACATGCAGTTTAAATCATTTTTAAAATTAATGCTACACCCTGGTATACATGACATATGCTACTGTCTCTTCTGTAATCAGTCAGTCCAAGAGATAGTTCCTGACTTGGCCACTTCAGTTTAAAATAATGACATAGATCCCTGCTGTATTCTCTGGAGAACATTTCTTGACAAAAATCATCTGAAATTCTGCCTGAAGTCTCCTGTAAGTAGAGCAGCAGTGAATAAACTTGTGAGAATCCCCAGGCTCCTGATGACATGATATGAATTGAGTTTCAGGAAAGGATTCTAACATGGATAAAGAAGACTGGAGTAACCGCCTGAAGTTTGCTGCCTTGAAGGATATCTAACTAGACATTTATACCAAGCTCATCACCATCCTACCTGTGCCTCTTACAATTTCTAAAAATAAACAAAGCCAGGCCTCACAGAATCCCACCAATCTCAGTATTCAAGATCTTTATTAAGCCATTGGGAAACTTGGGGGACAATAACAGACTAAAGTGCCAGTAGTTCCTGGATGACACCCAGTTTTATGTCTCCTTTATGTTGAATGTAAAGAGCACCATCTCCTAGGTTTCTGGTGCCTTGTATAGATCAGCACATGGATGAAGAGCAGCTGGCTAAAGTTGGATCCAGGAAAGACTGAGGTGATGTTGGTAGGAAGAGGACTGTATTTTGAAGACCCCACTTCCTCTCTGAAATGCCCATGTGCCCTCAGCTTGTCAGTCTGCAGTCTTGAGATCCTATTGGACTCCTCAGTGTTACTGATTGCCCAGATAGTCATATCAACAAAAAATGCCTGCTGCCATCTATGATCAGCCAAATGATGACACTGTCTCTGGTTGGACACAGATCTGGCCATGGAGAGCCATGCAATTTATGACATCAAGATTTGATTACTGCAGCTTAGTATACCTAGGACTGATATGCCACACTAGCTTGTACAAAATGCAGCAGCTCATCTACAGTAGTTGCACCTTAAAAGTTCCATCCACTTTGAAAACTGTTGCCTTCTTGAAAGATATTCCCCACACCAAAAGTACTAGTAGAACTGGTAATATGTCAAACAAGTGGAAAATTTTAAAGCAGACCCACAATAGTCACCAGAAAAATTGCTGTGAAAACATCATTCTGATGCTCCTCCCTCTGCATTGGCTCCATATTAAATACAGAATCCCTTTCAAGATTTCTGTCTTGATAGCCAAATTTTTTCATGGGATTAGCTTCAGCTTCCTGAGAGACTGACTCTCCCTCCAGGACAACGGTCTCCAGTGATGGCTACATTCCACACTATGATGGAACTTGCTACCAGACGAGGTAAGAATTGCCATGAGCCTTACCACATTCACAACTAATGCAAAATTCATTTCTTCAAACTAGCATTCTCACAATAAGTACCGGTTCTACTTTCAGGGCTTAAATTCAGCGGAAGCTGTTCGGTAAATATTTTCAAACTTGCAGGGCTTCAGCCCAGCCCTGGTGCCTCCTGTGGGGCTGAAGCCCCAAGTCCTGGGGTTCCAGGAAATAGTCTATAAAAATTTGAGCCCTAACTACTCTCTCTCTCTCTCTCTCTCTCTCTCTCACACACACACACACACACACACACACACACACACACACACAAAACCAACAGAACTTTAATTCTATTCAAGTATTTACTTCTAGCTGTGGGAAGGAAGGATGGGGTGTTATTGCTGTCTTTTTTAAATATTTGGAAAGTGCCTAGAGAACACAGTGATGGGCACCAATATAAGAACCCAGATAGATATTTCTTCTGTATTCTTTAGTAATCTTGTCTTACACCCGCTTTCACAGCATGAGCCTGTCTCATTATGCTGACCTTCAGAGATCAGCCCTTGAATAGAAAAGAAAGCTGCATAATTTTTAGTGTGTATAGGTAAGATTATCTAAGGCACATGAGTGACTTAGGAGCCTAACTTGATTTTCAATGTAATTTGGGCTCTTATGTCACCTAGATGCTTTAAAAAAGTTAAACTTATTAAACTCTAGATTTTCATTTATTTACATATGGTCTGAAAATCTCTAGTTTGTTAATCAGTCTTCACGATGGGGCAGTTTCCGCCTCCCTTACTCACACAGGGCCTAATACAATGTCATTGATCAGACACACCAATTAAATTGGACAGTGATGGAGAGGAGATCAGTAAGGAATAACTAAACAAAAGCACTGAGTTCTAAGAAGAGATGTGAAAGAACACATGGAGATTGCTTGGAACATAAAATGAGATTATTTTTCCAAACTGCAAGAGTAGCATGAAAAATGGTTCAGATGTGAGCGGAAGGAAACACGAGTTATTTACAAAAGCTTACTTGCTGAGAAAACAGTTACATTATACGTTTGCTGTGAAAATAACTTGTGCTCTTAAACCGTAGATTTGAGCATAAATTGGAGAACTATGTAATACTGCAAACTAGTGATAAAAGTAGTGATCTAGCATTTATTTAGCATGTTTCAGGCAAACAGCTCCTAATAGTTTGACATACTGTACTTATTGTACATACTAAATATAAGCCATATATTTTATACACATGTGTGCGTACATATACCTACACACTACATAATATATGAAATATATGAGTATGTGGTGTGGTATAAAGGTTTTATCAGCATAAATTCAAATGTGTGCCATTCCTGCCCAGTGAGGAATCCACTGAGTGATGCAATAAGTGATGCAAGTCTTCACAGACAAGTGCTGACAGAAGCATCATATCCCCATCATGTATTCTGTCCGCAGAATGTATTAAAAAGATCAACTCCTTTAGACATGTTCTAGAGAGTTTTACAAAACTATTGGGACTATTTTTATTTTCTCATATTTTTGGGGTACACAAAGGTTTTGATCCTGCAAGGTGCTGAGCACTGTGATCCAATCCAGCAAAACATTTAAAAACATGTGAGTGTTTAGTCATGTGAGTCATCCCACAATGGAACAGTTTGCGTTCTGAAAATTAAGCAGGTGCCTAAATGCTCTGCTGGACGGGGGCCAGAATGCTCCACATTTAAAGAGCACAGCGATTCTTTTAGTCTGAATGACTTTTTTTAAATTATGAGACATGCGAAGTATGAAAGAATAATAATAAAAGGGCATGTACAATGTCTGCCTCCTCTGAGACAATATGCACTAAGCTAAATAAAAACAGGGTCCCTGTCTGTAGAGTCCTTGGAGGTTTAAAGAAATAATACTCAGAAAACAGACGTAATAGTTAGGTAGCTCAGCAGTGTTTGTCCAGCACCTAGCATGTTGAGCCCCCAACCCTGAATGAAGCCTTTTGTTATTACTGCAGTACAAATAATAACAAATACATGATACTTCCGACTTGTAAAGCCACGCTTCCTTCATTATCAAATGATCAAATGTGCAGTACTCATGGCATGATAAATATATGTAACTCCCCTACCACTGCTACAAGTGTTATAGGAGCTTTAAGGATCAGAAAGTCAGGAACTAGGATTACATATCATCCCAAAGTGGTTTACACACTTTCTTTTACTAGGCAAAACACTAGAAAATATACTGTAAGAAACAAACCTGCTTTGGCAGTGGGATGGACTTGATGTAGGACTTTTCCATCAGCGAGACCTATGATTTATTATTCATTCAGTGTGTGAATTGCCTGATATGACAGTTCTGAATCCTATGCTGTCTGACTCCAGCAGATGTAATTTACAATTAGACCTAGAACTTGTAAAAAGCAAATGATTTAAAATAACTTTGCTTATTACAGTACACAAACAACCTTTCCAATGACTCCAGCTCCTAGATTTTTAGGATGAGAGTCCTAAAATGTTATTTAAGGTGGTGTGGGGAATGGGAAATTTGGGAGTGCTCGTTATTTTTCATAATGAAAGCTCTGATATTTTCTTTTCTTTAGGAGAAAAAAAGCATCAGCAGTTTGGAGAATTTTAATTATAAAACCTTCCACCTTGGAATGTTTCCTGAATACAGAGTCCTATGATTAAAGAAGCCAGTTCAAAGAAAAGGTTTTTGCTGCAGGAAATGAAATAATTTTAATATATAGAAAAGGGAAAAGAAACAAAGGTGAAATTTGAGATAGCTTAATCTATGGAGCCAGCACAGGCGTACTCTCCTAAGAAATATAAAAGAGGAAACAACCAAAAGATGAACCTCTAATTGGGAGCACTGCATTTGCTCTTTCTCAGCCAAAAGAATTCTTGTGCATGATAAAAATATTTCTGTATAGCAACTGAAACACAAGGAATGAGGAATTAAGGTTGAAGAGGATAGGAAATTCAGTATGGATAAGTCCCCCAAAGTACAGATGCTTATCAAGATCTCTAAATATCCATCTCTTCCCACTTCTAACCCATTTTATGTATCTCCCCCTTTCTTCCACTCCCTGCCACTCTCACTCTTCACTCCCTCCGTTAAAGGTTAGTAATCTTTATGGCTGACCCCACTCCATCAGTGGCCTAAACTCGGTGTCCCTTTCGGAGACTCCCAGTGTTACTTTTCTCTCTCACTACTTCCCCCATCCAATAATTCTGTACCAAACTCCCTTTATTGAAGCCAGTTTATGTCACGTGCCAGTGTTACTATTTAGGGTGATATGAAGTACCCCCTACTATCCATAGACTGAGCTAGTACAATCCATTCTGCTTCCAGTCCATCTACCCAGTGAGGATGAGAATGAACTAATAAATGAAATCTAGTTGCCCAAATGGCACCTCAGCCACTTCATATGGTCTTTTTTAATTTCCTTAGCTCTCTTATGGTCCTTAAAGTCACTTTATTTTTGGACAATATTTTCAAAAATGTTCTAACTCTGTACTCATTGAAATCAGTAGGCGTTTTGCCATTAACCTATGTTGGAGCAATTACACCAACATTGGGTGCTTTTGAAAATCTTACCCTTTAATAGTATGCGTGTATATGTGTGTGTGTGTGTGTGTGTGTGTAACGTAAGTTTAAACTGCATCACATTGTGGGTGAAGTCTTTGGCCCCATTGACATCAGGATTTCACCATGTGTTTATTTGTCTTAAGTATAATATAATTTAGGTGTCAATGCACCTCAGGAAGTTTGGGATCTAATTTGGGATGGGTGGACCTTACAGTTCTGCAGAATCCGAATTTGGAAACCCAAATCTTGTGCGTTTCACGGTGTCAGTGTCTCTGTGAAATGCCTTGGCCTCCTAAATTACTTCCTACATCAAAACATTTTGCTAGGCCCTCAAGGCTTCCATAGAAAATCACCTCTGCTAACATGTCCCTTTCCTCTACCCCCAACAGTTTCAGAACATCTCCTAATTGTTTCCTTCCAAGTTCCTAAATTCCTTCTCCCACACAATTCTTTTTGCCTGCAACTATCCTCAAGCTCCAAGATTCAGCAGTCAGAATAAGGCTCTCAAATTGCACTCACATCTGCACAGTTGTTTTTTTTTTCTACTTGCTTCTGAATTGAGTGTGTAGGTTGGGGAGGAGGGCAACAGTCCCAGATTTCTTCAAGTCTGATCCATCCCTTAAAATTATTTTGGGGTCTCCTTGTGATTCAATGAATTTCTGCCCTGGTGAGTGAGGATGGATGAATTTGTTTGGGAAAACATAAGACTTTTATCTGATATTTCAACCTTCCCTTGGATTTAGAGCTGAACTAGAGCAAAACCATGTGTTTACTTCACTTACAGTTTCTGAACCCAAGATCAGAACTGCCCAGCTTCTATTGTGGCATTTCCAGATATGACTGGTAGCAACGTCACAGGAAACATCATGAAAAAGCTTGTTCTTACAAGAATTGCATTCCACCTTTTGGATATCCAAATAGTCTGAACAGCGTGCATGAGCATGCAAAGTTTTGGATGCACACCCAGTTGAAGTTGGGTTTCAAATCTTTTTGGCTCTCCTCTCTCTAAATGAGAGTCTGACTGATTTGTACCCATGATTACATTATGTGATCAACACCGCTAGTTGATTCTGCATCGAGGCAATATCATTTCTAAACTCTTTTCTGCTTCCTGTAGTTCTTCTCCTTAGTGTGAACATATGAACTTTGAGTTTGGCTTAATAAACACAAATTTAATTTGTTTGGGTAGATGGTGAGTTTTCATCATACACTCCATTCACCCAGTCCTAGTCAATGATGTGTTATTAATTTACTTCCCTGCGCTTCCACACAACTACCATCCCACCCCACATATGAGTTTCAAGATACCTGGAAAACTTTAAGTGAATTAGACTCCCCCACAGGGTAATTCATGTTTGCCAGCACTCCTCGCTAAATGAGAATTTCAGAAGTCCAACAATAATTCTATCAGTGTGTCCCAGAATCTCTGAGATTTCTAACTATGGTGAGAGGTAAGGAGAAAATGAATCAGAGGCTTGGAGGTTCAGTTTAGATAAACTGTTATACCAATAGAATAAAAACCAGCAGGATCTTATTAAGAGGGATAAGGCAAAGATGCCACATTTATTGTAAATATACTGATAAAGCAAAAGATAAAAGTAAACAACGTTGTTTGACTACTTATTTCTTATACACACACACATACATATATATATATAGAGAGAGAGAGAGAGAGATTCATTCACACAATCATTCATTCAAGTTCTGTATAGGTGTTATAGTTACCAGCCTAGAAGTTGCTCATGCCAAGTTACTGGCCAGGTATCTTGGTCATGAGGATGGAGCCGAGTCCGTGTCAAGTGCACCTGATGCTCCTGGAGGCTGGCAGCAGAACCAGAGACTCAAAGTCATCAGTCTTTAGAGTCCATTCTTATAGGAATTAATTCCTATGTTAGTCTATGGGAGCTGTTTCATCCTGCTGTTGCTGACTCAATAGGCAGATGGCACATTCCTGTCCAAAGTGGCACATTCCTGGTGGCTCCACACTGTCCAAAGTTTGTGTTTCTCATCCTTCCAGGTGATGGGGTGGATCCCAGTTTATCCTCAGGGGGTTGTCTGGTGGTCCTACTCGACACATTCTTCGGCCGATGGATACTCCTTTTCTAGGCTGGCACCTCCCTAACCATTCATGTATATCAAGCATTCATCAGCATACATTCCATATCTTAACCATATTTTAATTTCAGGGTGTGTGCTAATTCATTTGAGACTCCCGGCCCTTTAATCACAGAGAGAGGGGGTCTGTCCTAGGAGCCATTGAATGAAGTGAAAGTCACTTAACGGCTTATAGTGTTTGTTTGCATTGTATCAATTACTTCAAGAACAAAGTCAGTTAACTTGTTTGTAAGTTTTACATAGGAGTAAAGTATCTTTCACAAGATAGATATAATCAATGGTTTCTACAGACAATAGCTTACAAGTTTTAACAGAAGACCCAAAAGATTTTTGTACTTGGTGAAACTGTTGGATTTTAAAGTGTGGGGGACAAATTATGAGGGGGTCACTGTCACTTGGGGGAATCACTGTTAGTACCTTCTTTAATATCCCTACATAATATCCAAAAGTGCACATGTTTTTCCAAAGTTGGCCCAAATTATTAGCAAAAAGAACAGGAGTACTTGTGGCACCTTAGAGACTAACAAATTTATTAGAGCTTTCGTGGACTACAGCATATATGCATCCAAAGAAGTGGGCTGTAGTCCACGAAAGCTTATGCTCTAATAAATTTGTTAGTCTCTAAGGTGCCACAAGTACTCCTGTTCTTTTTGCGGATACAGACTAACACGGCTGCTACTCTGAAACCAAATTATTAGGAACATTTTAAGTCTCCCAACTGGGCCCAAGTTGCTGGCTTCCACACACCCTCCCGTCTACAATCTCACTACTCCTGCCCTACCTCACCTGGAAAATTGTTGGTTTGTGGGGGTGTCATCCACCCCAGTCCTCCCCTTGAATAGCAGGTCTTCTGGGAGATGATTGACTGGCTCTCTCCCCCTCCTTTTGTGGCAGCATGTAGGTGATGGGACATAGCATCTGCTCCTCTAGGTCCTATGCTTCTTCACCATCTATTCGTCTGCACTCTGAGGATTTCTTAGCATTTAGGGCCATCCAACAGTCATAATTTTTAACCCTAAAGAGGCAGTTCACTGTGCCATAGTTGACTTTCATTTCATTGCAGGATAAATAGATGCTAAGCTGACTTCTGATGTATCATAATTAAGGCTCTACTTGGATTGCAGGATGATCTTCAAAATAATTGTGGGTGAGTTGTAGACAAGACATGGAAAATTGCAGAAATGTAATAACGGAGCTTTATTAATAGTGGTAATTTGGAAAAGCTAGAGTAGATCTATTTTGTTTATGAAAAAATTGCTGGAACAATATAAACACTCAAGTATAATGTTATGCCTGCTAATTTTTTTTCATAACCAGACATTTTGCTGCAACTATATTACATTCGTTTGGGAGGGGAAAATGACTGTTACAATATAAAATTCAGAAGACTAAAAGTCTTAACACAATGGCTGTAGAAATTGAGTCCAGTCACTTTAGCCTTGTTCATTTTACAGGCATTGAATGTTAATACAGTACTAATTGCATACTCAAAATGTATGCAAAATTGTAGTCTGTGCAATGTAAGCTAATCATAATCAAAATTGTGGTGGAAGCCTAATATTGCAGGAGCCACAATTTCCGCAATATCGCAAATGAAGTAGGGCCTTAAATATAATATATAAACTTTTAAAATACTGTACCTACAGTATAGAAAAACAACATTCAAAATGTTTCAGTTACATTATATATATATTGTACTCTGATGGTCAAATTCTACCTTCAGTTACACCCATGTCAATCCAAAGAAGTCAATGGGACAAATTCAGAGCTGGTGAAAGCAATTGTAACTCCACTGAAATCACTGGACCAGATTTCCAGCTGGTGGCAGTAGGCATAGTTGTACCGAAGTCAATGAAGGTACACCAATCTACAGCCGCTGAGAATCTGTCCTACAGTATCCAAGTCACACATCCTCTGCACTTTGGTTTCCACCCTTTCACAACTGCAATCTAAATTTTCAGTCCATGTAGGAATTAGCATTATAACACTTGAAAGGCAAGTTAGACAAATTTATTTAATTTAGCCTTCTGTGAACATGTATGCATATGCACACACACACACACACACACACACACATTGTGGTTTGGGTCCTTTAATCTGGTAGTGGTGAACGTAGTTTAATTTCAGAACAAAATATGATTGGAAGCAGTATTGTCCAAAGCTCAGCAAGTTAATGTAGCCAAATAGATTTATTTATTGGTATGGAGATTTTGTGACTCTGACATCAAAAAAAGCCGAATAACCAACTTTATTCATTTGCTTATTTTGTGGGAATTCACACAAGAGACTAGAAACAAGTGCTCAGCACTATGTTTTGACACTATTTTATGTAGCATAGTTAAAATCTCATCTCAAAGAGAAGTTATTGTGAAAGGCTCTAATTAAAAAAGAGGAATATATAATTCAATTTAGGAAAGTATTTAATTATTCTCAAACCTTCCCTAAGGCTTTTTATTTTCAATTGTGTTTGTGTAATGATGATTTCCAATGCAAAATAATAAAGATCTCTTATTGATGTACTGTGCATAATTTATTTAGATGGAATATTTAGAGTTTTCTCTTGATCACTTTGAATTGTATATAACACAGAATCCTCTGCGTATGTCTAAGCAAGGTACCTGACAATTTTTCACATTTTTATTGAAAAGCCTTTTTTCTTGATTCATATACTACTCTAATATCATGAATTTCTTAATGCTTCTAAGCTATAATTCAGACAGACGGGTCTATTTTTGCTGGCAGCAGTGTTCATTTGATATAACATTTATTAAGCTTGACAACTGTTTGTTTAGACATAAACACATAGCTGACCTTAAAGTCATTGTGACTTTTATGTGCATTACCCATTCCCTAGTAGTTAGAAATGATTATCCCAGATTATCTATATGGGCCTATAGAACTATTTTTTGTTGTTGTTCTGTCATCTGAGCTACCCCTGTTGTAAGTTAAATAGTTTGAGCCTGATTCTGTTCTCATCTATGCTGATTTTATACCAGTTTAACCCCCGTTGGGCCAGATTTTGTGGGACATTTCAATTGCTTTGTTCTATTGCAGCAATGTGAAGCAGCTTTAAACCTAGCTTTATTGAGGAGTTAAACTTGGTTTACAGCTGTTTTGTACCACCAGAATAGTACAAACCAGCAGTAACATACTAGCCCCTGCTAATCAAGGGAATGGAAATAAAGCCTAAGGGCAGGTCTACACTTGAAATGCTTCATTGATGCAGCTGTGCTGTGCCACTGTAGTGCTTTAATGAAGACGGGTTCTTCCATCAGCATAGTTAATCCACCTCCTTGAGAGGCAGGAGCTATGTTGGTGGGAGGAGTTCTCCCTCTGACATAGCACTGTCCACCCCGGTGCTTAGGTTGGTATAACTACATCACAAGGGTGTGGATTTTTCACACCCCTGAGCAATGCAGTTATACCAGAGTAATTCTGTAATGCAGATCTGCTCTAATATTCAAACCCTTGTAATAAAGATTAGCTATATTAGGAGGATTTACTAGGCAAGTTTTATGACTAGAAGAGTTTTAAATTATTTACCCCTATGTAAATCACAAATTGCTATCTACTTTCCATGTGAGATATTAAGTTTTCTATTAATCATGTCTAGGCTATTAGGGTGACCTGAAAAGCTCAATCTAAAACAGCATCACATCTTGAGGTCTCTGAATCACCATTCTGACACTGCATTGCATACATTCAGGGATGCACAAGCTTCATTAACCAGATTGTTTATATATGAAACCTAGATGTCATTATGCTTGTTTCCCATAGTTTTCCTATTTTAACAAGAAGAGAGAAGAGAAGAGAAGAGAAGAGAAGAGAAGAGAAGAGAAGAGAAGAGAAGAGAAGAGAAGAGAAGAGAAGAGAAGAGAAGCTAAATGAAACCACTCTTCGGTCTTGTTAGATTTTGGCTTATTTCTCCACATCCTGATGTGTTCTTTCCTCTTGCTGATCCACAATCTTCCTCTGGTGATGGGACGAATTGGCTGCTTTAAATAGTTCAGGAGAAATCGTGCAGTGCACGGCCAGTCCAGACTGGGGTAGTACAAATATGGTATAAAGCTGCTGGTAAGGATCAGAGCCTAAAGTTTTCTTCTCACTTGGAAAACTGCCCTTTCAATCCTTTATCCTCTCTGTATTGTGTCAGAACTAGGAGTTTTATTTCAGTTCAGTCTGAACACTTGCATAATCTTTTCCTTCTATGTGAATATTTTCATCATCTTTTACAAATTCCTCTGATGATCTGAACTGATTGGAGAGCTATTTCTTAGCACTTATAAATTGTTCAGGGATTTTGTATTTCAGTACATTTCTGGATGTGGGTAGCTCATTAGCTTCCATATTCAGACATTTACAACTTGAAACAGACTCTCTTACTCTGGAGGGAGTATCAGTATTAAATTCTTAATTATCTGTCATCCCTGTCAATGTATTCCCACAAATTCTCAGCCTGTCCCTCTAGCTTTTACTTCCTGATCTGTATAACCAGCTCATTTTAAACTTTCATGATTGGGGGAACCAACATCCTCGTCCTCCTTAAGTCACGAAGTCTTTCCTAGGACTCTCCCCTGCTTCTCTCTAACATATTACTATGGCCTGGTTTAAATCTAATGCTTCCTTTAAGAGTTCAGAGGTCTCGTATGAGCTTAGTCTTTGGGATTCTCAAACCAAATAATGTTGCCATATTGGGTCTTCATGTCATGACATAGTATCTGAGCATGATATTACAACATTTTGATGTAAATATGGAGCAACGAATTGTGACACCCCCATGTCACCATAATGCTTAAGATAAAATTTCAGAATGGGTAGAAATCTTGTCTGATTTACTGCTCAATTAAGTTAAAACCAACACATATTAAACAATAACGAATTAACCAGCACAAATTGAGTGCAGTTCTCCTCTGCACCAGTATAACCTCACTAAAACCAATGCAAAATGTCAGTGTATATCTCCAAATTGAATATAACTCAAAGACTTGTCTAAGACCTACCATGCACCGAGTACAACCGCACCATCCATCTAAAGTGACATATTACAGTCATTCTTCAGAGTATAGCCATAATGTGGGATTACATCAATAATTTCTCTCAGCAGCTTCCATATCTGATTTCTTCAGTTATGAATAAAATTATGATTTTTAAAACTCTCAGCCCTGAAAAGTCACACTCGGGCATATGAAAGTCAAGCATTGTCATTTCTGGCTGGTACACAGGCACCAATAATAACAGTTCTGCACTATGGGGATTAGTTCAGAATTCCTTTGACTATGCAAGAGATTGGAGGCAATCCAGCTCATTCCTCTATAGCTGTACTGACTCTTCAGAGCTGCAGAAGAAATACAAATTTGTTTTTGTCCTTAGACTGAACAGATGGTACCCGGACTGCAAACAGGGAGAAGATCTGTAGAATAAGGATGTGTCCTTCTTCATAGATTAATTTATGATAATAACGGCATGTGAATACCCACAAGAGACTGATTTTCATAACAGGCCAGATTACATCTATCCTTAATGACAGTGTGCAGGGGAGAAAGAGGGCAAAAGGAGTCACAATCCCTCCCAGAGTTTCCCTGGGGTGTTTTAATTCCATGCCATTGGCAGATTCGCCTACACCGAAGGAAGCTTCAAGTGGCCATTTCTGCTGGCATTAGGACTGATTTGAGTCATCTCTTGGCAAAAAGTGTTTGGAGAGCTAGAGCCATTGTGGACAGTGATGAGAGAGTTTTTTCTAGTAAATCAGGGAGACTCATCATTACAGGACGATTGAGGTTTTTATATAAACCTATAAACATGGCCACTTACAGTGCAGTTTGGGACATCTGAGGGCATCTGACAGGCAGATCCAAGTTTTATAATGGTGCCAAGGCAGGCAGAGAAGCCACTGTTGAGTGATGAAAGGTTCCCCTCCCCCTCAGACTGAGCGCCTTTGCATTGCTCTCACATAATCAGGGAAAGTCATGAAAATATCAGTTGCTTCAAGGGGTTTTCCTTAAAGGGAGTAAAATTCAGCATATTATTCTATTCAGCTTTCTTCACCAGATAAAGCTGCTCCTTCTCCCTTTTCTAGACAGCTCATGCACTGGATAATACTCAAGTAGAGAGCCTCTTTGAAGTAGTTTCTGATTTCAGACCTAACTCTTAAAATAAAGAAAAACTGTACATGCCTTGAAATATTTGGAGCTAGAATGCGGCCCTTTTACTCACTTTGTGACATTTACTCATGCAAGCAGCCTCACAGAAGTCAGTGGGAATAAGTGCCAGTATTACCCACACTGGATGTTCAAAAATCATGAGTCAGGCTCCCACAAAACCCAGGAGAATGGACTAAAAATCATGTGACTTTCAAAAAGTAATAAATGTTGAGTTCTTTTGATTTGCCTGCTAAGCCTTTAGGGGGAATTTGGGTCATATTTTCAGTCTCCTCAAACCTGAGCAACTTACACAAAAATATGAGATTCTCATCTAATCACACGATTCCAGGAGCTGGGGCTTTAAGTGAAGCATCAAATATCACAAGACTTTCAATAAATCATCCAGAGCTGGCAATACTGAGATGTTCAATAAAATAAATGGAGTTGCACAATACAGTCTTTAGTTCATGTATGTTTTTTTCCCCCTAAATATGTTGAACTTCCTTCTAGGAGATGCTGCCTTTCTTGTCAATAAAGTTTCTTCCATTTCACACTTGAGAAAACAAAAACGATTCTCTGAGCAGAAACAAATCCTGTTCCATGCCCAATGTGTGGTGAAAGAATAGCCTTTGCCATAGTCTATGCTCCTAATACTAATAGTGCTATTTCTTTATATAACTTTTTTTTTCCTATTTTGACTTTTAGACTTACAATGATGGTTCTGATTGCAATCACACTGTAGTTTGACACACTACTATTACAACATAATTATACAGTTGTTATGCTTTGGGATATTTGTAATTGCCACTAACTCATATTAGCAGGAGATTAACTGTATGACTGAATAACTTAGTTTGGAATCCTAATTAATATATTACATTGTAATTACTCTGAAGTTGTACTGTTTGAGATGTGTACTTAGTACCATATCCTGAAAGAAAAAAGTCAATATACGGGTTTCTTTTTAATGGACCAAACTCTCTACAGATGTAAATTGTAAAGTTCCATTTAAGACAATAAACCAATTTACACTGACAGAATATTTGGTCCAATAAGCTCAGTGTAAATATAGCATAACTACAGTCATTATATTATGTTACCCTTACAACTGTACAGTTGTTATCCCATCCATTATTCTCATTTATTCAAGATGGCAAAGTTAATATGATAAAACCATTTTACAGGTTCTATTAGAGAAGCAGATAAGGACAACAGCAGCCCACACAGAAACAAATATAAAGCCAAGCTCATGTCTCCATAGTAAAACTCTGCATATCGACCTGGCTTTTGCCATAGTAAATAATTCAAAACACAAAGCTAGCTCTTAATCCCTTAGTCAAGGAGATAGAGGAAGTTAGATACTAGGTAATATCTGTTATATGTCATCTGTCTAAGAAAGGTAATCCAACCCAAATTCCACAAATCTTGCCTTCAAACTAAATTGGCAAATGAATGTCAGTATGTGTCCAGTTTCTGGGTTCACTTCATCTTTGGGAAACATTGACTGTTTTATATTCTTTTTTATCACCTGCAATGAACAATTTAGTATAAAATGAAATACTTTAATTAAATGTACACCTAGCAGGCTAGTTAACTTCTTACAATAACTGACCAAGAAAATTCTTAATTTCAATTCCTATTTTTAATACATTTCATCTGCCTGTCTTCTTTCTGTTGAGCTATATTTACTCATATTATCACATAACTTCAAAATAAAATAAAATAAAAGGAAAGGAAAAGTTTGATCTTTCCCACAGGTTTGCTGACAACTTACATTTTGAGCACAGTTTGAATCAAAAAAACATTTGGGATCTTATCCATCTTGGCATTAAAAATTTTCTTTGAATGAAGGAATGCAGCTCTAGGGGTGTTGAAATAATACAGTGGCAGAAATCCTAACTACAGAATCATTATTAGGATTTTTCTGCTCACTCACATCACTGTATTACCATTCTTTAAAAATGAAACCCTATGCACAAAAAATACATCAAACTTGCACTTAGCGGGGAAGAAAGGTATTCCCTCTCCAAATCAATAACCAGAGGAAACTGTGGTAATTCCAGAGCTCACTGAGTACCCTTTGGTTATAAAAATGCGTTGGTCTACTCTTTTTGTGTGTTTTCTTCTTTTACAATTCAGCAAATGATGCAGTAGGAAATTCAGGTCACCAAATCAGATACAAATGTATATTCAACAGTCCATATTTTTTTCAAATAAAATCCCAATCAATTAGAAAAACCCTCCATCTGTTATGTTACCCTCTCAGATGTTTCAACAACGAGCAATCTATTATATGGCATAAAAGGGCACTAAGCAAAGAAGAAAGTTAACCCTGTGTGTGCATTCTGTTTCACATCATTTAATTCTTTTAAGTCTTGATTCAGTGCTCATTGAATTCAATGGAAAGATTCCCATTGACTTCAGTGGGAATTTGATCAACCATTTAATGACCTCCTGAAGATATCTTTAAAGAATCATTGTATTAAATTGTACAGTAGATACAGAGGTCAGTAGATTAAACTGCAAAGTCTACAGAGGGGCTCAAACCTGCAAAATATAGGTGTGAATTTCAAAAATGTATGCTTTTGAAGTATTCAAATCGGGAATTTTGATTCAGGCAAATCTCTGAGAAAGAAGCCTCAAAATATTTCCATAACCTGTGTTTCATCAATAATGGGCCTGCTAGCACAGGGCTTCAAAACGGTACACTTAGCCATTAGTGCTCTGGCACAATGGCTTGTTTTCATTTTACTTTCCTGTGGCAAACATTTGGGGTAAAATCATAGCCCCATTTTGTACTCTTGGTGGTAGTTTTGTGAGTTTATATGTAGTGTGTTACAGGCATACCATGGAATTACAATGGCGGGTTTTAATACCCAAATTCTCTAGTGCAGACAGAAAATGTGTTCTAGGAAGGTTTAATCCCATTCAGTCTGGCCAGCCAAATTGTGTTAGAAACTGATTTAGCCACAACAAAATTTAAACTGTGCATAAGCATAGCAGATAAACTCACTTGAAAGCCTTGTGAAGATGGGGCATCACATTGCCTGAAGAGCAACTGCAAGAGACCATTGCAAAGTAATCAAGCTGGTCTCTACAGTGAAGTCTTTTCATCAGAATACATACTCTCCAACAGTAAATGTGTCATGACAACAAAGAAGAAAACTATTGTTCTGCTTTAGAATTTATTATACACTATGGCATCTTATACATGTATACATCTCATACATATCCTTTTTTACTACATTACCAACAGTTACTTATTTTTATTGTAACAACCAACCATATGTTGATTGTGATGAACTGTTCTTTTACACACAGCTAGAGCAGGGTACAAACCAAAATCTAAATATTCCCAAACTTTGGGGGTATTTGGAATCCAAACCTAGATCCAGATCTGAATTTTGCAGCTAGGCTCTCTCTCTAAAATATGCTAAACTAAACCCAAGATTTACACACCCCTACATTTTGTAGGATTCGAAGTCTGGATCCTACTCTTGTAGCCTGGACCTGATTTTAGTCTCAACACCTGCAATTGGTTTCTTTATAAAATAATAATCAGCAGTTGGTTTTATGTGCTTTGTTGCTAAACCTGTTTAAAAAAAAAAAAGGCTAGTGCATTGATATTACCTTCGTAATTCCAGTGACTTTGAACCCGCTGGCTCTGATAGCTCTCAGAGAAACAGATTTTTCAAACTACAGCTGGTCTCCCTTAATCTGATGCATTCTAGAACTATTGGAATACCAGTTCCTTTGGTTTCTTTCCTGCTTAGAATGGAATACTACCAGAGGATTGAAACTCTTCGTTGTCTTTTATCAGTCCTTGACTTTTATCTTAATCAGGTTATCAAGAATTCTTTTTCAGGGATGATGATGTGGCCACTCAATATATCGCTAGAACAGGAACATGAGCACTTCTGATTTTTTAGCTCAAGTGAGTTCATTGCTACTTTAAGGAGACTGATGTGGAGTAGTGAAGTGAACAGAGAAGCTACTTCATGGATAAAATTGATTCTTATGACAGAGACATATATGAAAATAGGGCAAAAGCTTCTTCACCAAGGGCAGTAGACGTAGCCCAGTGGGGCCTAACAAGGTAACAGAACAGAGACAGGAAACACCGAACTTAATATAGACATCTCAAGGAGTTGGACAAAGACCGCAAAGATCTACACAGCTTAGCTATTAACATGTCTCTTTCCACATGATTTTGATGGGATCAAGCTATTTTCAATCTCAAAAAGGTGCTATCGCTTGAATTCTATATATTTTAAGGCATGGATATGATTTTCAACCAACCATCTTACAATGAAACACTCTTATTGGTCCAAATCCTTACTCATTCTCTGTGGGCATGGAGCCTGGCCACAGCTCTATGTCCTGCCTCAGCTTGCCATGGAGCAGGATCCATAACCAGAGGGCACAGGATTCCTCATCAGCCATGGCTCTGTGCTTACCCAAACACCATTGCTCCTCCAGAGGAGGAATCCCAGACTGATCCCTGCAGTGTCATATATTTATGGAGTGGCACGAGGGAGGCAATGCCTAGCCAATGACCCTGTGGGAGGGGGAAAGCAAAAGTGACTATGCACAAAGTTCTGTCAGATACACCAGGTAAACAAACTGAGAAAATAATGTCTCCTTATCACAAGTTGGATTGGGCTCTCCCTGCTGGTCACCTACCTGATGGCTGTGAGGGGAAATGCAAGCCTCTGGATCCACAAGTGTTTTAAGCTTCCCTTGGTCTCAGGAGACTGCAGCACTCTTTCATCCCTTAGCCTCTCTGGCATATTTCCTGGGCACCAATACACAATCAGCTACCCCATCATTGAAATGGACACCCTTATCCAACTGGCCTTGGGACCCCAGGATCAGCACTCACCCCAAAAGTACCCTACTAGCTTAAAAAAAAAAAACCTTCCCAGAATCCAAATGAAAGAGTGAGACTTTTGGATTCAGTTCAACTCTTTCAAGGGGCACATGGGAGTTTTAGCATATAACACACAGAGGGACACTTTCCACAGAGTGTAACACATTCTTTGCTTGTTACTTAATCACATGAAAATTACACAGATCCATACAAAAAATAATAAACCCTGGGTGCATTTCCCTTCACTGTACTCACCCTTCCATTAGGAGTCCTTGGGGGACCATCTGTGTTTGGGTAGGTTCCCCCCATCCATGGTTCATCCAGCTCCTGTAGCATCTTATCTCATCTTAACACAGTAGAAAATATCCAAAAGAGAAAATACAGAAGCTTCTGCCCTTTTATAACCTTCCAATCACTCAGTCAGGTGTATCCCTTGTCAGCCTCAACAGGTGACCACAGAGTTCTACGAGGTGTCTTCATTGCTAAGTGACCTCTCCACTGACAAACTAGTTCCTCTGGGCAGAAGCTAGCCTTTTGTCTAGGGTGATTCCTTCTTAAATAGAGGACCATCATCATTTAATAACCTCTGTTGTTAGGCCTTTGCCACTAACACTCTTGCAATTTTAGTCCAACATGCAGGTGAAAAGAAAACAGAAAACAAAAGACTGCACTTTCAAAATAGAGTATGCAGCTTGGTAAAGATATATACAGAGTTCATAATCTCATCCAGAATTCACAAATTGTACAGACAGATTCCCCAGTTCATCACCCTCCTAACCTCTTTCATGTATAATAAACTGAGGTGCTACTAGCAACAACAGAATTTAGAGCATTCTAAATACCACCACGTGATTACAGAGTTGGCATTATCCCTTTAACAGAACATAATATGGCACTGGCAATGCAGATTAAATATTACAAATAAGTAGCAAGTAAAATTCCTGGTTTTATTTTTGATTTTTCCATAATATTTTGGTCTAAGATTCCTAAAAACATGCACTTTGAATTTCAAAAGTTGCCAGTTGAGGATCCTCAGAATCTCCTATTACTATTTTTCTTGCATCAAACAGAACTCCACAGCTTCCCTGATTTTGTTTGCTACAGGCATCACTAATAGTAATGATTCTGCATGAGGAGAGATATTATTAAGGAGAGAGAGAGAGAGACACACACACACACACACACACACAGAGGTAATTTGTTGTTAAGCATTCTTTGTCCATAAATTTCTTTTGTAATTAGACTTAACTGAAGAATGCAAAAGTGATAAGATAACAAAAGGAAGGGCTGTATTAGAGCTGAGTTGAAAGGTATATTATGTAATCAAATATTCTTATCCATAGGGATGTGTACAGAAAGTTATATACGCCCCTCAAAAGTTGTTTGTCCGTTGCCTGTGTAATTATTGCACTATTTTTTTTAACTATTACATAACAATTATAGATCATCAGAGGATTCCCTGTTCTGAGCACTGTGGAATAAATTGCATAAACCTATGAAATCAGTAGCTTTAATTGTGATCCACATTATATCTTTCTGGATTATTCTAAAAATCAGTAGCTGACCCTTAATGTTGTTTACTCATGGACATTTTCTGTTTATTTTACAGTAGCATCCAGAGGCTCCATCTGAGATCAGTCCCCATTGTTCTAGTCACTCTACATATTCACAATAACAGACAGTGCATCACCCCCCCCCCAAAAAAAAACCTAAAAACCTAAAGAGAAAGAGGAAACCAAGGATAGAAGAAAAGGGATAATTATTTCCCCACATTTACAGAATAGGGTTTATCAGTGAGACACAGGCTCAGATTATCATGGACACCAAGGCCCTTCTTTTCCACTACTCTGGAAATGGAAAGTTGCTTTAATGGGTGGTTAAATTACATTTACACCCACTTTAAAACTGCATTCCACTGCCTGAGTAGTGCAAAGTGACATTTGGAGTACATGAGAATTCAAGCCTAACGTTGTATCCTCTGAGGTATTTGGGCACCTAATGCCCACTGATTTCTTTTGAGAATGTGGGCCAAAGTGACTTGCACAATACCACATTGGAAATCTGTGCAAGAGGCTAGTGGTAAACCCAGATCTCCTGTGTCCCGGGCCAGGCCAGGCAGGCCAGCACCTGAACCACATGCCCATTCATCCCCCTTCCCCACTGGTGCCCCCAAGATGGATATCTTTTACCTAAGCAAATTATCAATACAGCAGTCTAGCCCAGCCATGACAGATTGGTATGCTACAGATAAGAAATTTCACAAGTTTCTTGCGAGGTTTATAGTAAACCTTCTTCCAACACATATTATTTTTCTAAAATAGGTTTTGTTGTATTAGCACCAGATAGTGTGTCAGAAGAAATGCTAACACACTTGGCATAAAAAACTTTTGAAGACTGAAGTTAAAAGCTGCCTTTCAAACAACTCAATGAAAAACTCTCTGAGAGAAATCATAAAAATATTAGAAATAGCTAGTGTATCTTTACAGGGTCATGATTAATGCCAGACAATATTTTATATTTGAGGCATATTCAAATAATAACCAAGGCCTACCCCAAATCAGAGGTATAATCAGGTTCAGCGCTTACCTTCAGTTAAAGCTTTCTGAAGGTCAGTGTACATGTTGTTTCAATAAAGAACCTTGCATAGAAAAGTGGAAGAAAAGTTTTACAGTCAAGAAATGTAAGAACCTGTTTCCCCAACCATCATTTCTATTTCTCCTTATGAACACATTGCACACAATGAGAAGCCGGAACCATTTCGTAACCAAGGCTAGAAGTTTTTTGTACTATGTATTCATAGTTTATTCATGTAATGTAGAAATGAGTTCACACAAGTGTTCTGTACATTCACTGACTTGACTCACCAACCTCTTGATATTGTAAGCACGTTCATCCTCTGGGTATTGAACTGAAGGTCAAGCTGAATTTACTTAGAACATTTCAAAATATCAGTCCTTTCTTTTAAAATAACATTTCCATCCTATCTTGCTTACGGGGCTTGGTCCAGCAAACAGCCTCAGAACACATCTGGTCTTTCTTTACAAAGGAAGGTGGAGTATGTTTTCCTTTGGCCCTGATACACAATAGCCCAGTGTGTAGGGCCCTCACCGGACATTTGGGACACCCTGGTTCAAATCCCAACTCCATCTGATTTGGAGCAGGGAGCTGAACCCAGGCCTTCAACATCTGACATGAGTGTTCTAACCACTGGGCTATAGGATGTAAGGGGTCTGCCCCCACCTGCACAGTCTCTTCCTCTTTTTTCTTTTTTGGTGAGAAAGAGCTGACCTGGCTTAGGCACCTAACTCCAGGAGAGAATTCACAGCTGTGAATCCCAAGCAGAAGGAGGCTTAAGCCCCACTCATCTCCTGAGCATTTCCTACTGGCTAGCTTAGGCGGCTTCCTGGTCAGCATGCTGGCATCTCTCCCCCTGCACTATATAGGGAGCCTGAGCACCTACTCAGGGCTGTGGATTCCCCTAAGTGGCAGAGCACCTAATAGGTAGGTATTGCAATACCCAAGTTTCATTGTGGGTCTAGCCCTAAAACCATAATCCTGCAACTGGGTTCTACTCATGCAGATGTGGTTGCAGGACTGGGATCTAAATTTTTTCTCATTACTGTATATCATAAAAATGTCAATTCAGCTTTTAAGTGGTGTATTTTTGAGTTGCAAATTGGGTATTGGTTGGATTTCCTCAGACAGAGGAAATCCCAGGGTATATCTTGAGGAATTCTGACTGGCAGAATGCACTCCATGTCCTCAGGAAGATCTCCACTCCTTGCTCCCACCCAGCAATGTGTTCCAAATAATGCCAAGGGATGGGCCTGCCATCCACCAAAGATACCTTGAAAGGACAGAAGACTTTCAGTCCTACCCTCCAGGAAGACAACATTAAGCCCAGGGAATGAGGGGTGCTTCTTAAAATGTCTGTGGCCAGGTCTACACTACAAACTTTTGCCAGCATATTTGTTTTGGTCAGTGATGGGATGAGGTGTGATTCCTGGCTGATGTAGCTGTGCCAGCAAAAACCCCTTCTATACTAGCATTTATACTGACAAAACAGGCTGGGTTTGCAGCAGTTCTGCAGAAATAGACCTGGGGATTACAGTGGAGGAGAATCTGGATATGAGTTATAGAATCATAGACTTTAAAGTCAGAAGAGACCATTATGATCGTCTAATCTGACCTCCTGCAAAACGCAGGCCACAGAATCTCAGCCACCCACTCCTGTATCAAACCCCTAACCTATGTCTGAGCTATTGAAGTCCTCAAATCATGGTTTAAGGACTTCAAGGTGCAGAGAATCCTCCAGCAAGTGACCCCTGCCCCACGCTGCAGAGGAAGGCAAAAAAACGCCAGGGCCTCTGCCAATCTGCCCTGCAGGAAAATTGCTTCACGACCCCAAATATGGCGATCAGCTAAACCCTGAACATGTGGGCAAGACTCACCAGCCAGATACCCAGGAAAGAATTATCTGTAGTAACTCAGATCCCACCCCATCTAACATCCCATTACAGGCCATTGGGCATCTTTACCGCTAGTAGTCAAAGACCAATTAATTGCCAAAATTAGGCTATCCCATCATACCATCCCCTTCATAAACTTATCACGCTTAAGTCTTGAAGCCAGATAGTCTTTTGCCCCCACTGCTTCCCTTGGAAGACTGTTCCAGAACTTCACCAGGGCCGGCTCCAGGCACCAGCCAACCAAGCACGTGCTTGGGCAGCACCCTAGAAGGGGCAGCCAATGTTGGGGTGGCGGGGGGGCGCTCATGTTGTTTTGGGGTTTTTTTTGTTGTTCGGTGGGGCGGCGCTCAAGGGTTTTTTTCTGTGTGTTTTTTTTTGTTTGTTTCGGCCGGGCAGCACAAGGGGTGTTTCGGCAGCGTGGCGCTGGGGGGGCGGGGACTTCGGTGGCGAGGCCCGGTGCTGGAGGTGGCGGCGCTCGGGCAGGGGGGTTTGAGCGGCCCGGCGCTCGGGGGTTTGGGTGGCGCGGTGAGGCAAGGCGAGGCGCTCAGGGGGAGCGGGGGTTTGGGCGGCGCAGCGCTCCGGGGATTTGAGCAGCGAGGCGCAGCGCTCGGCGAGGCGCTCGGGTGGGGGGTTGGTCAGCCTGGCGCTCCAGTGGTTTGGGCGGCGTGGCCCGGCGTGGCGCTCGGGG
Organism: Trachemys scripta elegans; assembly: GCF_013100865.1. Taxonomy (NCBI): domain Eukaryota; kingdom Metazoa; phylum Chordata; order Testudines; family Emydidae; genus Trachemys; species Trachemys scripta. The sequence goes on from NC_048300.1 coordinate 72,245,608, forward strand.
GGGGGGAGGG
>NC_048300.1:72245647-72333356 GCF_013100865.1 Trachemys scripta elegans
GGGGGGGCCGTGGGGGGGGGGGGGGGGGGGGGGGGGGGGGGGGGGGGGGGGGGGGGGGGGGGGGGGGGGGGGGGGGGGGGGGGGGGGGGGGGGGGGGGGGGGGGGGGGGGTGTTACGGTGGGGTGGTGCTGGGGCGGCAAAAAAGTTAGAGCTGGCCCTGAACTTCACTCCTCTGATGGTTAGAAACCTTCGTCTAATTTCAAGTCTAAACTTCCTGATGGCCAGTTTATATCCATTTGTTCTTGTGTCCACATTGGTGCTCAGCTTAAATAATTCCTCTCCTCTTTGGTATTTATCCCTCTGATATATTTATAGAGAGCAATCATATCTCCCCTCAGCCTTCTTTTGGTTAGGCTAAACAAGCCAAGCTCTTTGAGTCTCCTTTCATAAGTCAGGTTTTCCATTCCTCGGATCATCCTAGTAGCCCTTCTCTGTACCTGTTCCAGTTTGAATTCATTCTTCTTAATCATGGGAGACCAGAATTACACACAGTATTTCAGATGAGATCTCACCAGTGCCTTATATAACGGTACTAACACCTCCTTATCTCTACTGGAAATACCTCGCCTGACGCATCCCAAGACCGCATTAGCTTTTTTCACGGCCATATCACAATGGCAGTTCATATTCATCCTGTGATCAATCCATACTCCGAGGTCCTTCTCCTCCTCTGTTACTTCTAACTGATGAGTCCCCAATTGATAACAAAAATTCTTGTTATTAATCCCTAAATGCATGACCTTTCACTTTTCACTATTAAATTTCATCCTATTACTATTACTTCAGTTTACAAGGTCATCCAGATTTTCCTGTATGATATCCTGGTCCTTCTCTGTATTGGCAATACCTCCCAGCTTTGTGTCATCCACAAACTTTATTAGCACATTCCCACTTTTTGTGCTAAGGTCAGTAATAAAAAGATTAAATAAGATTGGTCCCAGAACCGATCCCTGAGGAACTCCACTAGTAACCTCCCTCCAGCCTGACAATTCACCTTTCAGTATGGCCTGTTGTAGTCTCCCCTTTAACCAGTTCCTTATCCACCTTTCAATTTTCATATCGATCCCCATCTTCTCCAATGTAGCTAATAATTCCCCATGTGGAACCATATCAAATGCCTTACTGAAATCGAGGTAAATTGGACCCACTGCATTTCCTTTGTCTAAAAAATCTATTACCTTCTCAAAGAAGGAGATCAGGTTGGTTTGGCACGATCTACCTTTTGTAAAAGCATGTTGCATTTTGTCCCTATTACCATTGACCTGAATGTCCTTAACTACTTTCTCCTTCAAAAATTTTTCCAAGCCCTTGCACACTACAGATGTCAAACTAACAGGCCTGTAGTTACCCGGATCACTTTTTTTTCCTTTCTTAAAAAGAGGAACTATGTTAGCAATTCTCCAGTCATACGGTACAACCCCTGAGTTTACAGATGCATTAAAAATTCTTGCTAATGGGCTTGCAATGTCATGTGCCAGTTCTTTTAATATTCTTGGATGAAGATTATCTGGGCCCCCCAATTTAGTCCCATTAAGCTGTTCGAGTTTTGCTTCTACCTCAGATGTGGTAATATCCACCTGCATATCCTCATTCCCATTTGTGATCCTACCATTATCCCTAAGCTCCTCATTAGTCTCATTAAAGACTGAGGCAAAGTATTTGTTTAGATATTGGGCCATGCCTAGATTATCCTTAACCTCCACTCCATCCTCACTGTTTAGCGGTCCCACTTCTTCTTTCTTTATTTTCTTCTTATTTATATGGCTATAGAACCTTTTACTATTGGTTTTAATTCCCTTTGCAAGGACCAAGTCTACATGGCTTTTGGCCTTTCTCACTTTATCCCTACATGTTCTGACCTCAATAAGGTAGAGCCCTCCCATCTTCCACTCCTTGTAGGCTTTCTCCTTTTTCTTAATCACCTCTCTGAGATGCTTGCTCATCCAGCTTGGTCTACAAGTCCTGTCTATGAATTTTTTCCCCTTTCTTGGGATGCAGGCTTCTGATAGTTTCTGCAGCTTTGACTTGAAGTAGTTCCAGGCCTCCTTCACCTTTAGATCCACAAGTTCTTCAGTCCAATCCACTTATCTAGCTAATTTCCTTAATTTTTTTAAAGTTAGCCCTTTTAAAAACATAAATCCTAGTCACAGATCTACTTTTGTTTATCCTTCCGTTTAGTTTGAACTGAATTAGCTCATGATCCCTCGAACCAAGGTTGTCTCCTACAACCATTTCTTCCTCACTACTCACCAAAACCAAATCTAAAATGGCATCCCCTCTCGTTGGTTCAGCAACTACTTGGTGAAGGAATCCATCAGCTATCGCATCCAGTAAAATCTGAGCCCTATTATTATTACTAGCACATATATGGGAAGTTAAAATCTTCCATGATCACACAATTCCCATTAGTATTTATTTAATTAAAAACATTAAAGAGGTCTCTATCCATATCCAAATCAGATCCCTGTGGTCTATAGCACACCCCAAGCACTATCCCAGGGAAGGGTCTAGTAGCTTTCCTCCCCAATGTGATTTTTGCCCAGACAGACTCTTATTTTTTTAACAGTCTACCTCATCATTAATATACAATGCTACTCCACGACCTTTGCCTTTATTTCTGTCTTTCCTAAACAGCAAATACCCTTCAATACCTGTACTCCAATCATGACTACTTTTCCACCGTGTTTCTGTTATCCCTATAATATCTGGTTTCACTTTCTGCACCAGTAACTCTAGTTCCTCCATTTTGTTACCTAGGATCCTCGCATTGGTGTAAAAACATCTTAATTTTTGCTGTTTGGCTTTGTTCACATTCTTTACCCGATTAGGCACAGACATTCTACTGCCAGTATCACCTATTACACTGGTATCTACACTACCCTTCCTCCTTATGTCCAGTCTCCTACCCACGGCTGTATCCTTTCTTACTTCATTTTCTTCCCTCTCAATGTTAAAATCCAGCATGGAGATTACCTGGACATCTCCCCCAAATTCCTAGTTTAAAGCTCTCTTAATCAGTTGTGCCAGTCTCCATCTTAGAAGTCTATTTCCCTCCCTACTCAGGTGAAGTCCATCCCAAGAGAACAGTCCTCTGTCCATGAATGCCTCCCATTGCCACCACTGCCTGAGCCACCTGTTGATCGTCATAATCTTGTCACACCTTTGTTGCCCTTCTCTCGGAACAGGCAAAATTCCACCGAAGATCGTCTGAGCCTCAATTTCCTTAAGCGTCTTCCCCAGCCTGGCATAGTCTCCCTTGATACGTTCCAGTGAGAATCTAGCTGTATCATTTGTTCCCACATGAAGGGCAATCAGTGGATTCTTTCCCGCTCCTGTTAGGATCCTCTTCAGCCTCAGGTCCACATCCCGTATCTTAGCACCCAGAAGACAGCACGCCATTCTGTTCTCTGGATCAGCTCTGGTTAGAGGCCTGTCTATTCTTCTCAGTAAGGAGTCCCCAATCACATAGACCTGCCTTTTCCTGTTGATGGTGTGATTCTCCGGTCTATCCCCTGTTCCCTCTGGCTGCAAGTCCTCTCGATTCCTATTCTCCCTTGCAATCCTCTGCAACCCATCCTGTATCCTCCTGGGGCTCATATTTGGTGTTATCTCCATTGACTCTTCCCCTCTTCCGATAGGACTAGCTGCTTTTCTCTTCTTCCTTGCCCTCTCACCTTCAGTGACCACCTGCTGAGCCCCTTCTTCATTTTCCAACTCTGCACACCTGTTCCTCAGCTCTATTTCTCCTTCACTAGCCCATCTTTTCTTCTGCCTGGTTCTTTTAGGCCTGGTCCACACTAACCCCCCACTTCGAACTAAGATACGCAACTTCAGCTACGTGAATAACATAGCTGAAGTCTAAGTACCTTAGTTCGAACTTACCGCGGGTCCAGATGCGGCAGGCAGGCTCCCCCGTCGATGCCGCATACTCCTCTCGCTGAGCAGGAGTACCGGCGTCGACGGCGAGCACTTCCGGTATCGATCCAGGATCGATTTATTCTGTCTAGACAAGACGCGATAAATTGATCCCAGAAGATCGATTGCTTACCGCCGGACCCGGAGGTAAGTATAGATCTACCCTTAGTCACATGCTTCCACTGTCCACTTTCCTTACCCACAGTCTCCCCTCAGAGTTCTTTGGTCCTGCTTCCATCTGCAAGTTTGAGCTTTTCCCTTCAGCCTCCTTGTGTCTTTGCTCCATCATCTGCTCGAACCCCTTTCTAAACTCAACCAGCGTTTCCACCTGCATCTCCAATCCTCGGATCTTTTCTTCCATCAGCTCTATCAGGTGGCACTTCATGCAGATGAAACTCTTTTCAGGTACCCCCTCCAGGATCATGTACATGCTGCAGCTTCCACATCCAGTCATCTTCTTTCTGTCTCCCACTGCTTGGGTCACTACCACTGCTGCCTCTGTATCTGTCATAGGCTTTCCCACCTAAATCCTGTTAGTCTGGGAAACACAAACCAAACCAAAACACCACCACCCACAGCAAAACAAACCTCCAATGAGCACCAAAACACTGCCAGAACACCACACACTCCCTTCACTAGCCTGTCTGTACCTCTGCCTGCCTCTCTTAGTCTTCCTCCCAAACTCCCCTTGCAAACCCCCACTCAAACTCCCCTGTTTACAGCTCTGTTTGCTGGCTCCTGTGCTGCTGCAGCTGTCTGTGATGCTGCCTGATTGGCTGGCTACCTTTATCGGACCCCTAGTCAGAGAAGCCCCACCCCCTAATCAGGGCTCAGCTTCTCTCCCAGCACACTGCCCCTACCAGCCTCTACACATACACATACAAATATCTACAAATACTTTCATCAGTGTGCCCTTGTTGCCAAGAAGGCCAACGGCATATTGGGCTGTATTAGTAGGACCATTGCCAGCAGATCGAGGGAAGCGATTATTCCCCTCTGTTTGGCACTGGTGAGGCCACACCTAATATATAATATATGGAGATATACCTATCTCATAGAACTGGAAGGGACCCCAAAAGGTCATCAAGTCCAGTCCCCTGCCTTCACTAGCAGGACCAGGTACTGATCTTGCCCCAGATCCCTAAGTGGCCCCTTCAAGGATTGAACTCACAACCTTGGGTTTAGCAGGCCAATGCTCAAACCACTGAACTATCCCTCCCCCCACCTGGAGTATTGTGTCCAGTTTTGGCCCCACCCACTACAGAAGGGATGTGGACAAATTGAAGAGAGTCCAGGGGAGGGCTGTATTAGTAGGACCATTGCCAGCAGATCGAGGGAAGCGATTATTCCCCTCTGTTTGGCACTGGTGAGGCCACACCTAATATATAATATATGGAGATATACCTATCTCATAGAACTGGAAGGGACCCCAAAAGGTCATCAAGTCCAGTCCCCTGCCTTCACTAGCAGGACCAGGTACTGATTTTGCCCCAGATCCCTAAGTGGCCCCTTCAAGGATTGAACTCACAACCTTGGGTTTAGCAGGCCAATGCTCAAACCACTGAACTATCCCTCCCCCCACCTGGAGTATTGTGTCCAGTTTTGGCCCCACCCGCTACAGAAGGGATGTGGACAAATTGAAGAGAGTCCAGGGGAGGGCTACAAAAATGATTAGGGGGCTGGGGCACATGACTTATGAGGAGAGGCTGAGGGAACTGGGGTTATTTAGTCTGCAGAAGAGAAGAGTGAGGGGGGATTTGACAACAGTCTTCAACTACCTGAAGGGGAGTTCCAAAGAGGATGGAGCTAGGCTGTTCTCAGTGGTGGCAGATGACAGAACAAGGAGCAATGGTCTCAAGTTGCAGTGGGAGAGGTCTAGGTTGGATATCAGGAAACACTATTTCACTAGGAAGATGGTGAAGTACTGGAATGGGTTACCTAGGGAGGTGGTGGAATCTCCATCCTTAGAGGTTTTTAAGGCCCGGCTTGACAAAGCCCTGGCTGGGATGATTTAGTTGGGGTTGGTCTTGCTTTGAGTAGGGGATTGGACTAGTTGATCTCCTGAGGTCTCTTCTAACCCTAATCTTCTATGATTCTATGATTGAAACTGTGTTTTTGGCAGTATACGCTTTGCCTCTATAGTATACCTGTAAAGCTACACTGAAATGTCAAGGAAAAGGAGATTTGGTGGCGAGAGACACCACAGATGGGATCTGTTGAGAGTCTCCCTAAATCACTAAGAGTATGTCTACACTGCAGTAAAACACTCATGGCTGGCCCATGTCAGCAGACTTGTGGGACAATGGAATTGCAGTGTAGACATCCAGGCTTAGACTGGAACCTGAGCTCTGGGAACCCACGAGTGGACATGGTCCCAAAGCCCAGGCTCTGGCGTCTACACTGCAGCTAGAGCCCCACAGGCCCAAGTCAGCTGACGCAGGCCAGGCACGGGTGTTTTATTGCAGTGTAGACATACCTGGTTCCTGGTACATTTTCTTCTTATTGGATGAGGTGATGGGAAAGTGCCATGCGTGAACAGTGAAACTCCAGGTTACTAGGAAGACCTGGTGTCCTCCTCAGCCCTGTTTCGGGTCTATTGCTATTTTATATATTAAGGAAGACTTTTTCATCTCTTAATTTTTCAGAAAATAGCTAGGTTAGTATGTTTGTTGGTGTTATAGTGCAGAAATTTTAATCTGTACTGTGCACAATATTTAATTTAGATGTAGACTAAGAATGTGATGAAAATTACTTTTTGATATTTGTTTGAATACCAAGTAAGTAGTTTGCAATGAATAACAAATGAGTAATGAATACTTTCATGAAGCATTTATGAGCTAGTGAGACCTTTTGACAGCAGGAAGATTTGGCCAATGGAATTATGTTTCACCAACAGTGAGACACCAGACCGTTTTATTTGTAGCTATGGCACTTATCACTCTAGGATCTGTGCATTTTTCAAACATATTTATCACACTTCTCTGAGATAGGGAAGTATCTCTCCCTTTTACAGAAGGGAAAACTCAGGCACAGAGTTCTGGTGTCTTGCCCAGGGCTATATGGCACTCTGAGATAGGCAGGAACAAACTTCAGATCACCTCATTGCCAGTCCTGTTTGTAATTTACAAGGTAGTCCTCCCTCCTTTGGAATATAATAATGATCGGTGCATGTGTCCTCAGCAGAAGTGTGGCTGAGGTAAACAGTGCTTAATGGAAATCCCATTCAAGACTGTTGCAAGTAAAGGTTAAATTGGGACACTTTATTTTATAGTAGATATTTAAGTTACACATGTGTCCTACAAGGTTGCCCCCAGCTTTTCTCTTCTTACTCCCCCATCCTGCACAACTAAGGAAGAAGATACTTCAGGACCATATGAAGATGGCAGCCTGGACTAGCTGCTCACAGCATCAGCCAGCTGCAAAACAGTTTAAAGCAAAAATTCCGTGGGTGCAGGAAATGAGATGCAGATTCATAGGCACCAGCTTCTAGTTTTCCCCAGGGGTGCTCCATCCCTGCACCACCCCGGGGCCCCACCCTAACCCCACCTCCCCGAGATGCTAAACACCTGTGGCTAGTGGGTGCTCAGCACCCACTATTTTTTCCGTGGGTGCTCCAGCCCCGGAGCACCCATGAAGTCGGCGCCTATGAGCAGAAGCAACCTACATCCAGCTGTACTTCACTACTCTGAAACCCCTTCCATCTCCTCACTTGGCAACAACCACTCTCTCCATCCCTCTCTACACAGCACTCCTTCAACCAACAGCAGCTTGTCCCATCTGTCACTCCAACCAGCATCCCACAAACCACCCTCACCCACTAATTGCCAACAACCCTTCTGTCTTAAAAATTATAACATAACACAGAGATCAAAATAATGTAGTCAAAACAAAACATTTTGACCTTATGGGATTTCATCTTTTTGTCCTTTTGAAATCTTGGCTGGTGAGAAAGTCACACATTCTCCACACATGTTCAGTCCTTGCACTCAAATGAGAAGAAGGCTGATTATCTGGGCGTCCTTTTGGGAAATCCTGCATTTTCCTCATCCAACATGTCTTCCATACTCTGAATATTGTATTAGTGTGACATCTATTGGAATATTGTGTCCAGTTCTAGTATCCACACTTCAAGAAGGAGGGCTTGGATTCAGGGTCTAATCCCCAAACATTCAGCACAGGGTTAAGTAAATTGAAATCCATAAAGAAATTTCCAAGAATAAATAGATAATTCAGAAGTGCTATTTTGGTGCTGGGTTGCCAAAGTCACCTTCTGTCCTAAGTATCTCAGACTTCAAGGGCACCTTGTAGGACCCAACCCTCCCTGACTGATTTCACCCTTAGATGGAAATGCTGAATTTAATCCTCAAATATTCCTTTTTGTCCTCTGCCTAACTAGAAAATAGCAATGAGTGTTGCCAACCTTTCCATGAGAGACCACTTAAAGGAGAGAGATTTCATTCATCATATTTCGAGCACTGTGTCAGCCTCACTGCAGCACTACGGAAAATATTAATTTCTTTTATTTTGTCTTAAAACATGGCTCTAAGCTTTGTTGAAAGGAGCACAGTGAGCCATCACAGCTCAGTATCTTTCACAGAGTAGCAATGGATTTTTCTCTTAGCCTCATTCAGCTACCGCTGTACTTACTCTAAACATGTTTTGAAGTTAGCAGGCTCTTGCTTCCTGTAGGAGCATCACTGCTGTGCCTCTTTCTGCCTCCAAACTTGACAGAACAGTTCAGGTCATTTTTTGAAAGAACGGGGCTTTGCTTTACTTTAAGTCGGTAAAGGAAGGGATGTGAGATCAGATCCTGGTTCCATCCCCTTTGTGAATTTGGAGAGCTCCCCTAACATAGTTCATGCAAACAGAGTCCCCAGTGGCATAAAATTGACTTAGGCAGCTCTATGTGACCCAATCAGAAGCAGTCTGAGGCAAGCAGGGGTATAATAGCAGGGGTGGAGCCAGAGCACACTGCACTCTGCCTATTGCCAGCCCACAGAGGAGTCCCTAAGGGAACACTCTAAATAATGTAAATTAGAGCAGCACTTAGGCTGCTCTAAATTATTCTTGGGATTCAGTTCAGCTCCCTCATTGGCCCAAGGGTCAAGAATGTGGAAAAGCAACTTAAAGACACCTTTCCCTCCCCATCCTAGAACCTGCACCAGGTGCAGTTCACCCAAACCCAGGGTTCTGGCCCATGGATTTACCAGCATCCATCTTCCCCAAAAAGATTAGGTACAGTTAGTGACACTATAAAATAAACATTTCCTCTGCCCCTAACAGACATATTAAAATCTCACTAGACAAATGCATATGTATATGGTAAATGTTTCCTGGAGACAACTATTTTTCATTCACAGATTCATAGTTTTTAAGGCCCAAAGGGATGATTTTGATGGTTTAGTGTAATCTCCTACATAACACAGGCTCTGAACTCTCTCCAATTGAGTTGTGGACACAGAACTGGACACAGTATTCAAGTAGCAGTTGTACCAGTACCAAAACACAGAGGTAATATAACTTCCCTACTCAAATAATCCACTGTTTATACATCCAAGGTTTGCATAGTCCTTCTGACCACACTGGTTGCTCATGTTCAGCTGATTATCCACCATGACTTCCAAGTCTTTTTCAGAGTCACTGCTTCCCAGGATCCTATAAGTATGGCCTGCATTCTTGATTCCTAGATGTACAAACGTGCATTAGCCATATTGAAATGCATTTAAAAACACATTTTAAAAAAAGTGCATGCCTTAAAGCTCCAAGTAATTAAACACCATTTTCCCAATACTCTCAATAAATTCATTTAATAAACAACAGCAAACAAATCCTGCTTGACTGATCTCCTGATGGAATTTCTGCGAAAGCAGACAGAATAGAAAATCTACTGCTCTAGTTTGCTTATGCGGTTTCAGTGTAGACTAGTGAATCAGAATTTAATGAAGTTTAATATTTTACTAACTCACTTTTGCATTCTTTAATATCCTCAACACAATGAGATCCCTAGGAGAGAGACTCAAGAGCAATATTTTAGGGCTTTGGAAAATGACACATCTAGACTTCCTGAGACAGAAGAACACGTTACTCTGACCTTTAAAGATGAGGATGAGGTGAAAATAAAGGGAGAAAAAGGGAGTGATCTTCCTGGGAGGGAGGGGGGAAAGACAATTCGTCCAATCAGATTTCAAGGTTGTGCTATTTTCAAGTTCCAAATGATGAGGAGTGACACACCTGGAAACTTGATTAAGCTTCACATGTGCCACCGTTGGCTGTATAATGAGGATGTCCACTGTGCTTATAAGAATGAGAAAGAGGTAGGTTGGGGATGAATTACACTAATTAAGAGTGGCTCTGACTGTATGAGATAACAGCTACGCCAAGTTACATCTAAAAGAGTCCAGTGTGAAGGCTGCCAAGTTGCAGCATCATGTCTTCCTAAAGACTCTGATGGCAATAAATGAAGCTCCAGCTAGTTCATTTCTTTTTATCAGATTTCTTCTAGGTGAGAGATTTTGTTATCAAGCTGTTGCAGAAACATCCTAAAAAGCATCAAGATATTGATTTAGATAGACTGAGCAAAGATTTATACCTGACAGATGTTTGATTAAAAAAAAAAAAAAAACACACAACCCTCTCCTCTCCCTAGAAATAGCTATAAAGGTTGAGGCTTCCTGTGGGTAAATATTACAAAATGTACATAATATTCTTAAGACATCAGAGGCAAACAGAAGGGTATTAGCAGAGTCCTGATGATCTGTCAAGGATATAATAAGGCAAAAGTTGCTTCATCAGCAAACTAAGCCAGGCTCAAGGGCCACACTTTAATCTGTCATTCCTATCTAATTCTGATTTCACACCAGTGTAACTCCATTGACTGCAGTGGAGCTGCTCTACATTTCCAGGGGTGTAAATTAGAGGATAATCAAGCCTTTGAGTCAGTTCCCAAAACACAGATGGACCAAACTTGTTGAAGTTGTTGAAGAATCACATTTTAAAAACTGAATACATTTTGTCACTTCTGCAGAGACCTCTTGCCCCACTCCAAATCAGGTAACACAAACCTCAGGGATTTTTTTTGGAGGGGAGGGATTTAGAAATTGTTGAACAGAAGAATAAAAGCAGAGAAGCCGACACTGCAACCCAGAACCATAGAGGGATTTTTACACCTAAATCCCAGATTTAGGGCAACATTCTGACCCACAAAACCACCATTCAGCTGCCGCCTAGCCCTGTAGGTACCTAAACTCTCCCTTGGTCTCTCCTGCTGAAGCTGTTCCACTTTGGATAAATAATTAAACAAACATTTGCACAGGGGAATGGGGAATCTAGAATATGGGCTTCCCTCCTCTCAGGCGAGTGCCCTACCCACCATGCCAGAGTCATTCTCATAAACTCTCTCTTTCTGGCCCCATTACTATTTAAATATTTAATCCAAAGGGGAACAGCTTCAAAGGAGCGACTGAGGGAGCCCCCCATCAGAATATCCCACAGCTCAGTGGTTACAACTCCATACTGAGAGGTTGGAGAGCCCTGTTTAAATCCTTTCTCCCCATCAGACACGGGGGGGGTGGAATTGAAACTTGGTCTCCCACATTCCAGGTGAATGCGCTAACCACTGGGATAAAAGTTAGAAGGGAGGCACTGATACCACCACTTTCGCCTCCTCTGGAATTTCTTGCAAGCAAAGCCTAGGAGCTTAAGCCACCTGACTCCAGGAAAGGTCTTAGGCACCTATTTCTCCCCAGGCATCAAATAGGGAGCCTAATTCAGACTTTGAAGATTCCAGTGATTGTCAAAGCACCAAAACGTTAGGCATTGCAATGCTGAGTACTGCCCCTTTGTAGATCTGGGCCCCCTTCCTTAGGGCCATTGCCAGTTATGTCTGACCCTTACTCAGCTTTGCAGAAGGAGGGAGGACAAAGGAGATAACATCTTTCTTCTGCCCACCTAAGAATTAGCCCTGGTCCCACCCACTCCCCCGCAAATTGGGTGCACCACAGAGAGAGGCCTGCACTACTCTAAAAGGCCTTGCAAGATACTGCACTCATGACCAGATGTGTGTAAAAAAAATATCCATCTCTGTCTCTCAACAGAAAGGTCTAGCTTACAAATACAATTGAAACTCACTGTGTCTGCTGGGCATTAGAACAGGTTTAATTAGTGGAGTCCATCCCAAACCAGGGGCTGGAATAAACATTACTGGTGACAAACTCAAACTGGGACCTTCATAATCTCATAAGCAAGAATTCTATTAAATGAGCCAAAAGGACTCTTCCCCCAGTTAAGTCCCCCAGGAGCTCCTTTAAGCTTGTCCCAACTGGAAATCACTCTTTGCATATATTAATATGCCAAGGCTACAGGGACTATTGTTTTTTAAAAAGTCAAATGCTGAAAAAACAAACAAAAAAAACCTCCAACAGAGTTTAGTTTTACCTCAAGAAAGTCAGCAACATAAAATCCCTTAAAGAAGAAACTGTGGGGCAGATCCTCAGCTGGTGTTAATCAAATAGCTCCATTGAAGTTAATGGTGTTACACTGATTTCCACCTGCTGAAGATCTAGCCCACTATATTCCAAATATAGTTGGGCCTACCAAATCTGAACAGCACCAAAAGAAATAGCAGGCATGATCTCATTTTTGCATTTACATCCTAATTGCTCAATTTAGAGTTCTCTCATTACATGTCCCATGCTCTGCTCTAGTACTGCAAAGGGGCTAGAAAGCAGCTGGATCTCACTACATGGAGATTCCCCTGGTGTGAGAGCATCCCCAGTTGGCATATAGTCAGTGTGATGGGTTCTTATGCCACTAACCTGCATTCTTCAAAGAAGAAGATATGTTTGAAGTTTCAGGGGACAGGGCCAAAAACCTACAGTCTATTGGAGACAATGGGAGTTGAGGAAGCTCAAACTGCCTTTGAAAATCAAGCCACTTATTTTGGTGTCCAAATTATTATTATTATTAGTTAATTATTTGCATCACCATAGAACAAAGTATGGATTCTGGTGCCTAACTTCAGGGATTTATGTTTAAAAATTTTGGCCACGGTTCACTAAAAACACTTTGCACAACTTACTCAGAATTTATATTACTTTTAGAGCTCCAGCAGGGAGCATCTCTCCCTGACAGACTGCTCATCATATACACCTACACAGTTCCCAAATGACAGAAACCTCTCTCTTCTAACTCCACTCTAAACGCATTACAATTTCTTTTTAAGAATTTGTTTATGGTTCTCTCAAAAATATACTCTACACATATTTCTAGCTAGGTTGAATGCAATTCAGTAATACTCTCCTGGTATAACAAACTGCACCAGTGTTACCATTGTGTAAGAAAGAGACAGAACCATTAGCTACCTGCCCAAAGGGAGGCAACCTTCACAATGTGATTGAAGTTAAATCCCCTGTTTATTTCCCATTACTGTCCATTCCTGATTGAGCGAGAGGTTGCTCCATAGTGGGATGCCATCACAGACATCTCTCTTACCCCGTGGCTAGGCACATCACTTTTTGAAGTAAAGTCTTTTATCATCATTCCTGATCATTAAAAAAAAAAAAAATTCTCACATTCCCTCTCCTTGCTGTCATTGGAGTATAAAGTCTCTCTCTTTTTTCAATCACATTGGTGTCATAATCATGTTTTCTGGGTTTGAATTGTGTTTTGTGTCTCCCAGAATTTGTCTACATGGGTAATTCAGAAAAGTTTATCCAAATTAACTAGTGGTAGGAATTTAAAGTGGGTTAGGTAAACCACATTAAAGCCCCATGTGGACATTTTTAGGCCTGGTCTACACTACAAAGTTAATTCAACATATCACTTTGCATTGACCTAGTTTGGAGTGTGTCTACACTCAAATTTGTCTCCTCCAATGTAAGTGCCCCATTATAGTGATACCAACTCAAGTGGCACTGGGCCACGGTCAGCACATTGAGCTTGATGCAGTGCAAGTGTAGACACTTCGTGACCTATGTTGACTCTAACAATCCTCCAGCAGCTGTCCCACAATCCCAGACATTGACCACTTGGGTCACAATTGTGAACTCCACTGCCCAGGGGGGATGCAGACTGGAAATCACACATCCCCATTTAAAGCCCAAAGTATTTTTGAAATGTCTTTTCCTGATTGCTCAGCTTGGTGAGCACACCTCACAGCTCTCCCTTGTCGTGAACATCTGCCCAGCAAATGATGCCAGCTTCATGCTCCAGATGCCCTCTTGCCTGGAGTAGACAGGAGGTATTGGATCTCCTGGGTCTGCAGGAAGAAGAAGCTGTACAGGTGCAGCTATGGGCCAGTCGTAGAAATGTGGACATCGGCGAGCAGAGGCAGGCCAAGGGGATAAGCAGCAGCAGGCCCTCCAGAAAGCAAAGGAACTGTGGTAGGTGTACCAGAAGGCCAGGGAGGCCTATAGTTGATCTGGTGCTGAGCCACAGACCTGCCACTTTTACAAGCCGCATGCCATGCTTGGTGGATACCTCACCATCATCCCACAGGATGGGAGGAAAATGGGAGATGTGACACCAGCTATGGCATGAGCCAGGACCTCTTCGAGACTCCTCTGCAGTCTAGTCGGTTCTGAAAGCTGAGCATGGGCAAGCCCGATGCAGGAGAAGAAACCTCGGGTAAGTATGTAAATGCATTTCCCATTGCAATGTTTACATGTACTGATGGAGCCTGACCCAACATAGCAGGACACAGGTAGCAACTTTTCATTAATTTACTCACACTAGAAGTAGCAGCAGTGCAACAAACAGAGGTAGAGTTGGTATCTGCTTTTCATTCCCCTCTAGAGTTAGATGGGGTGGGGAGCATGTATGTACAGGGGATGGCCCTTGAAACCCCTGAAAGATCTCAATGAAACTTACATGGAGGTACTCTCCCGAATCCTCTCCTGAAGCTTTCTAGGGATGGCTGCCTTATTTCGTCCTCCACAGTACGACACTTTCCCACACCCCTGTTTGATGACTTCGTCAGGCACCATTACTATAAACAGGCTATTGGTGTACAGGCCCGGGCAGCTTCAGGACACCAGCAGCAGCTCTGCCCTCTGTGCCTTTGTTACCCTCAAGAGCAAAATATCAACTAAAATCACCACTGCCTGTGGAAAATAGTGCCTGTACTCAGGGCCATTGCCCTGCATTCATAGCCATGGAAATAGGGACCAAAATTGTATTGTTTCATGCAATTAAATGATTCCCTCCTCATTTGCCCCCCCCCCGCCCCCCCACACACACACACACACCTCCGCTGCTGGACCATATTCACCAAGGCTTGGACTGGAGAGCAGTGCTGTGGACAGGCACTCTGAAGCTGCAGCATCAATAAACATGTCTTGTTTAAAGCTTTAGGGGAGCAAGGAAAGGGAGTTCTGAAACTTAACTTTCACTTCACTTTCCTACTAGACCTACGATACCTCTGTGTGTTGTATCTGTAGCTGCTTCTGTTGTGGCTTGGAGGGGGTCTCCCCTCCACACCTGTGGAATGCCTGAGCTGGATAAGGAGGAGAAAGAAGAGTGCCAAGTTGTCTGGTGTGGCTCACAACCAAGAGTGCCAAACTCAGGGCAGACTGTCAAGAAACAGGGCACAAACCACAAACTGGCTGTGAATTCTTTACTTAGATTTCACCAACTAACAAACAAGTGTTAACTCCTCAACCACTACAACAGCCTTAACATGGTGGTATGTACAGTCTCCTTCGGTACTCTGGTTTATCTTGACACCCAAGCAAGCCTGCCTTTGTCAAAGGTGGTCCCTTACATTAAAAATCTCATCAATATTTAGGTTACTTCCAGTCCCGAAAGACCAGTCACTTACCCCAGGTCAAGTACACCCTAGATCTCTTACCAAAGATAACAGTTGTAGCTAATCCTATAATAAACGAACTAAAGATTTATTAACTAGGAAAAAGAAATTAGTTATTTACAAGCTTAAAACAGGTAAACAAAAGAGTGATAGAGTCTTAGGTTCCAAAAGTTGATAGTAGCTGCTATAATAGGTAAGTTTTATATGTCCTTTAGGGCGAGCCCAAGCTGACTAGCTGGGGATCCCTTGCTTATGCTTAGAAATCTTTGCTCCCAAGAGTTCAAGCAACATAGGGATAAAGTTCCTTCAGGTCAGGCATTTTTATTCCCCTCTCTATCCCCCTGCAAGAGTTCAAACTGATGGGACCAGCAGAGCATTTTTGCACGTCTCCTCTTCATGGGCATGCGGGGGAGAAATCAACAAAGTCTTTGGTCAATTGATGTTCCACAATGGCTTGTCTGATGTCCATAGGCTTTCTTTTGTTGGGGAGGAAAGACACCTCTTGCGGTGAACTAGTATTTCACACTTGGTAATGATTTTCTCTTGACTGTGGGCATTTCCACTTTCATAGCAAACACTATAGTTTTATAGTTACAGAGCAAATACTTAAATATTACCTTATAGCATAGGATACAGATATTACAAGTGAGATTTATGAAATGCTTGTAAGTTGCTGCATGTATTAAGTCTAAAAACTAAACCTCTTCTTATGACTCGGACACCTATTTTATCAATACTAACCTACATGTGAGTTAGACTGGTTTCCAACTATGTATTTGTCAGTGTTCAGTGAGGCCTAGGGGCCTTGGCATGAAGTGGGTCCATCAGAGTCACAAAGAGGACTTGGGAGGATATCTTTTCTGAGATTCTGCAAGCCAGCGCTGCATCAGACCATGAAAAGTGTGTCTGAAGGGTGAATAATTTAGATGATATGGAGAAGGAAAGAGCAGACAAGAGAAGGCCCAGGAGTCTCAGCAGGAAAAGGAGACGGAAATGCACCAGGACATAATGGGGCTTCTCTGGCAGCAAACACAGATGCTTCAGACTCGTGTGGACCTATAGGTTCAACAAGCATGGGCTTGTGTCCCTTTGCAGTCAGTGGAGAACTCCATTTTAGCACCTTCCTACACACCCCCAACATTCCACATGACATCAGGAGCCGCATCCCTATCCCTACCCTTACCATTCCATGCCCGGAGCAGTAAGGACAGCCGCAGTTTTACATATACTGATCCATGAGAGCCAGAGTCACTGTATGTGTAGCGAAAATGGACGTCAATATTCTTTGCCATTAAGTTCTGTTAATTTATTTCAGAAGTTTGTATTGTATTATTTTTTAGTTGTACAGAGTTTCCATGCACTGGTTTTGGTATGTAATGAAATTCTATTTTTTGGAAAATAATTCATCTTTATTACTTCACAACATATGCTGCAGAATGCCTAGTGCTACTGAAAGTAGCCACTATTTGTTATTGCACAGGGCAAGAGAACTCATACAATCAATGACAAACACAGTGTAATAATTATAAAAGTACAGGGAACACTGCAAAATTAATAGGTACAATAACAGTGTTATCATAAATATGCATAATTCCTAACAGCCACATCACATTACTGTGTTTGTCTGTCAAAGTGCTCTTTCAAGGCCTTCCTCAGCCACATAGCTCCACGTTCAGCTCTTCTAATAGCCCATGCATCTGGCTGTTCAAACTCAGCAGAAATTTGATCTACCTGGGTGGCAACTTTCCCCCCTTTGCTTCACAGATATTATGCAGGACTCAACAGGCAACTATAACCAATGGGATATTTTTCTCACTGAGATCCAATGTTGTGAGTAAGCAATGCCGGCATCCCTTCAATCCACCAAAAGCACATTCAACTGTCAATATTCTTCTCCTGCTGAGCAAATAGTTGGATTTTTCCTTTGTGCTGTTGAGGTGGCTGGTATATGGCTTCATGGGCTAGGAGAACAAGAAATAAGCTTAGTCCCCCAAGATCACTATTGGCATTTCAATATCATCAATGGGAATCTGCTGCTTAGAATATCCCTGCTTGCAGCTTTCTGAACAGGCTTGTTTTCTTAAATATACAAATGTCATGCACCTTCCCTGACCAGACAACATTAATGTTGGTGATGTTTCCCTGGTGATCAACCAACACTTGCATAACCATAGAAAAATAGCCTTTCTGTTGATGTACTCTGTGGCACATGGGCTGGTGCCAAAATAGAGATGTGTGCCATCTATTGCCCTACCAGAGTTCGGGCACTCCATAGCTGAAGAGCTATCCACTATGTCCCACACATTACCGAGAGTCACTGTCCGTATAACAGGAGAGGATTAATGACCCCGTATACTTGCATCACAACAGCCCTCACTGTGGATATTCCAATGCCAAAATGGTTTCCCAGTGACCATTAGCAATCCGGTGTTGCAAGCCTCCACAGACGTGGTCCCCAAACTTTTTACCTTGTACCCCTCTCCTTACCCCAGTGCACCCCACCTCCCACCTACCCCGGAGCCAGGAGCAGGGCCACAGTTCTGGGGCTGGGGCGGGCAGACAGACAGGGGTAAAGCAGCCAAAGCTGGAGCCGAGCCTCAGCCAGGGGCCAATGCCGGCAGCTGGTGCCACGCACATGGGGCCAGCAGCTGTGGCCGGTAGCAGAGCCCTGGGAGCAGGGCTGGGGCCGGGCCAGGAACGGAGCTGGGCTGTTCTCCCTCCCTACCCCCCTTAGGGGCTGGCCTGGGCCCCAGCCTTGCTCCTTCCCCCCTCCCCCGAACATTTGCCCACAGATTGGGGACTTCTGTTCCACTGTGTGATCACCACTCACTTCTCAATTGTCAGTGCAGCTCTCATTCTGGTGTACCTGTGCAGGACCGCAAGGCGAACTCAGCACGCAGACCCAGGAATTAGCATTTGAAAGTTCTGCAGCCATTGCTTGTCCTCTCAAACCTGCATTATGATGCAATCTTACCATTCAGCAATTTTTTTCTCAGGCCCAGAAGCAGCACTTCACTGTCTGCAGCTGCTGTGTGAATTGGGGTGCCAGAATGGGGAGGCAGGAGGGGGCAAGGAGCCATGGCCCATCCATTTTTTGCCACAGGCCTGGCCCCTTGTCCCTCCTCTTTCCCCCAAAGCCCCAGCCCTCCCCCCCCCCCCCCAGGCTGGCAGCAGGGAGCCCGGCCCAAGTAAGAGTGTCCAGAGAGCCCGGGCAGCTGTGGGGAGCAATGGACCCTCCATCTGCCCTGGGTGGGAGGCCTGGGGACATGGACTGGGGGCTGCTGTAGGGCACCCCCACCCCAGACAGGTGGAGGGGCCCAGGCTCCCCAACCCAGCTTCCGGCTTGGCAGGGGGAAGGGAGTGGGGCCTCATGCCCCTCCCCTTTTAGGAAGAATCTGTTGCCCCAGCATGAATGCCACCAACAATCTTGAATTGGTTTTCATTGTGTTTCACAGCAATGTTCCCTCCACCAAATCATCATGGCCCCTGCTGCTGCTACAGTTCTTCTTGCAGCTCTGCAGCTAGCAGCAAATTGTTCATCCAGTGTTTGCAATGCTCATGACAGTAGTGTAAGGCCATGAGGGCTCCATGCTTCTGTCAGAGAAGGCGGGCGTCAAGAAATGAGATGTGGTTTAGCGGATTATTTTTTAAAAAGCACAAAATAATGGGATGTAGATGACATTATGGGATGGAGAAAGTTGCATAATGGGAACTCTTCCTTGGCTCCCAGTCACTCCCTGTGCAATTAGTTTCTGGCCCACCATGCATTACCGCAATTTCCCAAAAGACAGCACATCAGACCATGGCGAGTTGCACACTGGGATATCTACCTATGGTGCACTGCACTGTGCATCATCACAAGCATTCCAGGTGAGTATGCGCAGCGGCAACACAAGGAGCTAAGTATGAATGTGCACGAGTGATACATTGACTGTGGTGGCTTATGCTGATATATCATGTGTCAACTGAGTGTAGCCATGACCTTATTCAGAATTAAAGTGGCCTTTATTCAGTTTAATTTGATTCATTTCCAAAGTGACTTGAGATAAACCAAATTAAGGCCACTTTAATTCTGAATCAGAGCAGCCACCCAGGGATTTAATGTGGTTTAACCAATACACTTTAAATTCACCCCTTTAGTTAATTTGGATGAACTTTTCTGAGACCCCCTTGTAGACAAGCCTCCAGTTTCTTCTTCGTCACTGATTCTGTGCTTGGTAAGAATCTGCCTTAGCTTTGTGCAGTTCATCAGCATGAAGTAGTCTGGTCATGTCTCAGTTCCTTACAGTCTAGCTTGTTGCTGGTTTTGATTTATTTCTCCTATTGCCTTTCATATTGGGATTTTAGATGTGGGCATAGTAGCTTAAGCAGAGAGGGGTAGAATCATTTGCTCTGCTTGTCTGGAGATTAGTGTTGCCAAGACGAAGAAATAATGTTTTCATTTGGATTTAATTTTTGAAGTGAAGGCAGAATTTGCTGTTTTGGATGAGCTGGCACCAGGAGCTGAATGTTATTTTCCTATGTATGTTGAGTGGGATGGGAGAATAGATACATTTCTGCTCAACGGCCGTTGTTGCTGGCATTCCTATGTACACGTATTATTTGTTTGGGGAACTGACTATGTAGGGTTCGTGGAAAGAGACAAACTGTATTCTAGTTTATCCCTGGCTGCTGGAAAAGCCACCACCGCCCTTGCCCTCCTAGCAAGTGAAGCTCAGTCCCATTTGAGAATCAGGCTCTAAATTCAATAGCGTATGGTCAGTCACACTGCTGTCTTTTGCTGAGCTAAAGGTTCATCAACCTAAGAGGTCTGCTCTTGCTTTGCTATTACAGACCAAGACTTTTCTACTTACTTAGTAATTTAATTCCACCCACCATGACAAAGCTGTGAAAGTTCTGTGCCTTTATTTCGATGGGCTGTTGTGGAAAGGTGCATCATCTCCAAATATATGCTTATTCGGGGGTGGAATCTGGTTCTCTGCCTATGCACGTATTTATGTCTCCACAGATCTTTCTAGTGCTGGAAAACCAATACTTTCAATTTTAGGTATAACCTTGAACACAGCAGGGGGATTTTGTAAGTGGAAGATATCAGAGTGCAGAGAGTCTTAGGCTATTTTGACCCACAGGTATGTGCTTGGCCCTTTTTTCAGTAGCAAGGGAGCATGATGTATTTTGCAAGAGGCCACTGGGGCTGGTGGCCCAAAGCTCCGTGAGTAGGGTAAGTGCATCATTCTCCCTGTCTAGGGCTGTTCTCCAACATTAAACAAAACACCATTGAATTTAAGACAAATTATCCTCACTTTTAAACACAAGAGCTGAAGTGTTGGCTACTAATGGCCCATTAATCTCTGAAGTATCTATTGTCCTCATCAATTAAGTCTATTTGATATTGAGCTAAGCAGATCTGAGCTGCTTTTAACCCTTCTGTTGCAAGAGGGAGTCATCACAAAGAGGAGCTTATCTAACAAGCTTTATTATTTTAATGTTTTCCAGCTGCTCCCGTGACAGGGCTACTCCTTCCCCATGCCACTCCCACATGGTGAACAAACATCAGCAGGTGGGAGGAGCTTGCTGTGGGTGGAATGCAGCATAGTCCAGTGGATTGGGCCCTGCCTTACAACTGAACTAGGTTCTGTTCATGATTCTGCCACTGAATCACTGTGACACCATTTCATTTAACTTCTCTGCGCTCAGTTTCCCCATCTGAAGAAATGGGGATATCACTACTTACCTCTTAAAAGCACTTAGAGGCAGTGCATCCCACTGGATAGAGCACTGGCCTGAGCTTTAGAGAACCTGGGTTCTAGTCCAAGTTCTGCTATTGGTTTTCAGGATGACATTAAACCAATCACTTCTAATTCCTGTGCCTCAATTTCCCCATCTGTAAAATGGGAATAATGATAGCAACCTCCTGTGTAAAGTGCTTAGAGATATACTGATAAAAAGTGCTACATAAGAGCTAAGTATTAGAGATGAAAAGTGCCTTCTTTCCCAAAGCACCTAGTGTCTACAGGTACATTTTGCCTGCTGGCAGCAGTAGATACAGTACAAACCTCTGTAGCCTTAAGTTTGAAGGAACCAATCTCAGAAATGTTGAAATAACCACTTATGATAGTAATCCCATTTTGCTGACGTGAGACCCTTTACCGTCAACTTTTGCCCAGCTATTTATCAATTCAGTTCATGAATTTAACCATCTATCATTATCTTGTGTAAAGTAAGATGAAATAGACCCAAAAGCACTAATCTCCATGCATTTTTGAGGCACATAAACTAAACTCCAGAAAGGAATGTTTTTTTCCCCCCACTCAGATTTATTTTTTTAAGTAATAATGATATACATACATTTGAGTGTTTATGAGAAACTTATGGAAGGATATCTTAAATCTATAGAAAGGGATGTTATCAAATACTTATTACAGAAGTAGGATTGCAACAGCAGCTAACCTCTCTCAAAATGTTACTGAATTATAAAGGCAATATTAGAAGATCTTTGGGGCAGGGACGCTCTTTCTGTTCTGTGTTTGTAAAGTGCCACAGCCTAGCATAATGGGTTCCTGGTCCATGACTGGGTATCTAACCACAATATAATAATAATTAATAGTAAACTATAAAACATCAAAATATTCACCAAATCTTTACAAAGATTGTGGCAGAGGTATTGCTAAACCCTATAGTTTTTGTTGACTGTAGAAAACCAGATAAAAATTTTTAAAAAAGCTTTAAATTATGCATTCAGGCTATCTTTGTTGCACACATTGATCGCGCAGCTATCACCATGTATCTGCTTGCACATTACATGGCTTAAAGCTGGGTCAATTAACGTTTTTCCAAGTAAGAAGAGTAGACACGCCCCACTCCCCTGCAGGCCACAGCTTTAAAGAAAGACATGACCAGTCTTCTGCATTCCCAGGATTTCATGGTTATTTGAAAGCCAGAACAAAGAGATGCATCTTGCCCAGGTTCAATTCCCTTTAAAAGTTCTAAGTGACCTCACTACAGGGTGCTACACTAGTGTGGTGACACTTCGTCTTACTGGTAGCTACAAGTTTAAAGACAAGCATGGTCAGTGCTCCAAAAACTGTGGTTAAACTCCTGCCATTATTGAGTTCCCTTTTCAATATACCACTGAGTTTCACAGCACTCAAATGCAGTGGGGTCTCAAGTTGTGTGCCTGTGGAAGCACTTGCTCGTGGTCCCTGGCAAGCTGGCTCCTCAATGTCCAGCTGCTAAATCACATTCAAGGAAGTCCCAAAAGCATTACGTTTTATTAAATTTATATCTGTATTTTAAAGTTATTAATCCTCCATAGAAACAATTTGTGCAGCTTCATAGGAATGTTATGTGAACATAAATGTAAGGGACCCTAGTTCAATAGAGAGTCAATTGGATGAGATATGTCCATGAAACATTCTGTCCATTAACTTGTGGTCCACTCTATGAGAAAAAAATATGCAAAATAACTCCTGCTCTAATCATAAAGCTGAACTGATCATGTTATATTCACAGCTTTACTAACACATGATCTCACAAATTCAGAATGATGATTTTCATTGAAGGATCATGCAGCGGAGGCAGCTGGGCTGTGAAGGAGAAAGTTATTAAAAACTTGAACATCTGACATAGTAGCAAACAGAATAGAAGCAATGACTGCTCTGAGGAAATGAGTTTCTAAAATGATATTTTCTCGTAGCAAGATTTCAGTATGAAAGTTTCCCTATAAAACTTTGAGCTTAACTCATTCCCTTCTATTTCCTGGAAAGTAAGGGAAGCCACTCAGGTAGATCTTGCTGGGGCTGCAAAAGTGGAAGAGAGGTTCTACTTCAGTGTCATAATTCCGCATGCCCTGCCATAACCCTGCAAAATCCCTTCTGCTGGCAAGCCACAGGGTCAGAGTTCTGCAGAGTTTTGGGGGTGGTGGTAGAACAGATCTTCACAGAATTTGCCCTTATTTAGATAGAAGATATCCATGGGTCTACATTGCAATAGGAGGTATGATTGCAGTTCATGTAGACATAAGCAAAGTAATTTTAATCTACCTAGCTCAAGTACTGGACTCCGCAACATAGGCTGTACAAGCCCATCTGGAAGCCTGGTAAATTACTTGAGTGGCCCACCCACACTGAGCCTGTACTGTGCAGCTTCATTCTTACTGGTATCCAAGATAGTTAGCTCAGGTCTGTCTACACAAGCTGCTGTCACACCCCTGCAATTGCAATGTAAGCACATCCAAAATGAATGCGTCTTAGAGTGGCATTAACCACATTTGCACCCATCTCTGAGAGAAGTATTGTGCACAGGAGGGGACTCAGCAGGTATGCAGGGAAGGAGGAGTGGAGAAGAGGAAAACAGGAAGGAGACAAGGATCAATTATGCAGGGGCCATCCTGGGAATTCCAGATGGTTCTGAGGGAGGATCCCCTTTAGGCCGGTTGGCTGTTCTATCAGTGGTCCAGTAACATTTTATAATCTTTTGGCATCTGTACCGTAGCCCTTAAATACTCTTTTCCCTGGCTTTGCTCTCTTCATTCACTAAGTGCTTGTCTACACTTGAAATGCTACAGAGGCAATGCTGCAGCTGTGCTGCTGTAGCTCTTCAGTGCAGACACTACCTATGCCGATAGGAGGGGGTCTCCCATCAGCATAAATAATACACCTCATCGAGAAGGGGTAGCTAGGTCGATGGAAGAATTCTTTCATCAACCTAGTGCTGTGTACACCGGGGGTTAAGTCGGTATAGCTACATCTCTCAGGGGTGTGGAGACAGCTATGCCAATGTAAGTTCCCAGTGTGGACCATCCTTAAGTATCAGTGATGACCTGGGTGAAAGAAGCAACAGGAAAGATAGCTACAACATCTATGGGGGAAACTCTTGTGCTGAGTCTGATCATCAGCACCACCAAGAGGGGTTTCAAAATATTATAGCTAGATGGTGCAGGAGGCTAAGCAAGGTTTTTCTGCCTTCACTATAGCATCCAAGAATGCTCATGCCAAGAAACAGTTCCAAGTAGTTGGTGGCTTGGTAAAGTTATGTTGCTTCCACTCATTTACCAGGTAGAGTTTTTCTGGTGACAAAGAAGGTTTCAATAACTTTGTAGTAATTTTATTTTGCTGAGTCCGTTTGGTTATTTGCATGGGTGGTCAATTAAAAGTGTGATAGCTAGTTTAGAAATAGTGTAAAGCTACCAAGGCTAAGTATGAGTATTAAGAAGTATCAAAAATAATTTAACTAAATAGAGCCTTTGCAGAACTCAGCAGCCCTTCTTCTTGGGGATCAATAGGATAAGGAAACTCACTCCTCTGAGGGGTGGACTTGCAGGAAAATTTCTGAGAGATGAACCTTGCAGTTTCTTGTACTGCTCCTGTGGGTCTCTCTCCAGGAGGATACAATCTGGGCCTGGGCCTTGTTTTATTTTATTAAAAATCAGGAAACAAAATGTTCACTGCTTAGATGTAATATAAATTGACAGGTAACAATATAGATGCACGATCTTGCTTTTGTACTGCCGATCTTTCACATCTCCTTGCTTTCATTTTGCAGAATGTCTTCATTTCAACATGATCATCGAGGTCAGAACTTTAGCCTTAGCATTTCTAAAAAGATTTAAACGTTATTGGCCATCTCAGAATGGTAAACCCACTACAGCACCAGGATCCTGGATGATCATTTGAACTTGTCTGAAAAGGTGGTCTTCTATGCATTTTATTAAGTTTCTCATCATTGTTTTTTATATTATCTTACCTTTATTTTCATTACAGTTCACAGAGCCTGCATAACAGTTGTTGGGGGTTGGGGGAAGGCTTCACAGCTATTAGTCTAAAAAGGTTTGTGGGCTTCTTAAGATCTGCCATTAAAAGGGTCTGATTTTCTACTGGTTTTCACCTTGCAAGTCACAACTATGTAAAGTGAGAATAAATCGTTGCCATACAAGACTGATAGTACTGGTGTAAGTAGCTACACGAGCTGCAAGGCAATAAAGAATTAAGCCTCCTGTGTCTATGCTTAATACGTCAGATCAAATTCCTCAGTAGTAATTCATACAAATGGCTAGAATCTCATTCAATAACTAGAACTGTACAGCTTTAGAGACAAAGAGGAAAGTTTTCAGAAGCATCTAAGAGTCTCGGGAGATTTTGAAAATTATACCCAAGCAAGAAACTAGCACTTCTAGCAAAAGAAAAATATCTGTCCACAAAAGTATAGCACCATTACATTCCCAAAATTTAAGAAATGCAACCCTTCAATACTTTTACAATGTGTACAGTGAGTTACATCATGGCAGTTAATTTAATATTCTATCAACCAACGGCATCATTAAACGTTTAGTTAAGTCCCATGCATTGATGGAGCAGAACATTAGATGGGATTTGCTATATAGAAATGGAAAAAGAATTTTCCCCATAGATCAGAAGCCCTAAAAGTAAGACTTTCATATTGCTGTGGTTTTCCCAAATGCAAAAATCAGGCATGTACTTTCAAACTTTATTTAATATAGAGAACAAGAAATAACAAAAGTAAGGTCTTCAATACTGAGAGCCCACAATGTAAATCTCCTCTGTAGAAAGCTACGTGTGATCTCAGAATGGCAGATGCCTCTGTAACAGAAAGGGGAATCTTAATTTAAAAGTTTTGGTTGCAAACTCAAGTCATAATAGATTTAAGTTTCATATTCCACACAAATACACATGCTATATGTAGATTCCTAAAAGTAAAAAGCAGGTATAAAACTGTTAAGTTTGCTTAAGGAAACACCCACCAATACTAACCGCTAAACAAACAAGAAATGCCCAATTAAGATATCTTCTCACACACGTTGACCCCTACACACCGCAGTCACCATTTTTAATGACAGTCTCCACCCTTATAAATAGCTCCCATACACTTCTAACCTGTTGTGACATATGAGTGTACAAACCAGACTGAGTAAGGAGTGTCACCCCTACCCTGTAACCTGGGGTGCCCTTCACAGTGCCTTGCTGTTGTAGCTTCCAACCTGGACTACTCACAAACAGCTTCCAACATGTCAGTCAATCCCAACTTTGTCTGTATGTGTGCTGTAGCCAGCCAATGATACCTTGGCTCTTACCAGCCTTAAACACACTTCCAGTCCCAGATTTTCCCCCAGGAAAGTATGTCCTGTACTGCCCAGTGCTCTCCTGGGCAGTATAAATAATTAAGTCCATTATTTCTTTAAGAGAATAATATGCACACAATTTGTTACCCCAAATGGGGTCAATTTAAACACACTGGATTAGATAAAACAACAAAAGTTTATTAACTCCCTCCCACATAATTCACCTAATCAGCATGTTAGATTGCCAGAGTGAGATTCTTTCCTAACTCCTCAGCTTATGCCCTGAGGCATGAGATTTGATTTCCCTTATGTTTTTCTGGAAAATGTTGCTGGTAATAGAATTATTCAGTCACTTTTTTTCAAATCAAGCTCAAGTATTTGATTCACTGGCCCTCTGTGGCAATGTAGTCCAGAAACTGATGTCTTGTATGAAAATGATATATTTGTAAAATGATATATTTGTTGTATATGCACCATAAAATTGGCTAGGGTACCCATGGAATAAACTGCTCAGCCATGTGATAAACTGCATTTATTATGCACCTTTGACCATGTTTTCTTCTGCTCACCAATCAATCTGCTCCAGAGCTATTTCTAATACTCTGAACCACTGAGCAGTTTCAAAAGGCGACCATTTAGAAAAACCCTGCCATAAAAGTGTTGCCCTCTTTCCCCCAAATATAGAATTACAGACATGCCTAGAGACAGAGATTATATATACTCCACATATAGCACACTACACACTTATATCAAAACCTGATGATCCGTTTAAGACGGCTGGTCTAACCTATCTCAGTTATCATGCACCATAAAGCATGCATTGCTATCGTTCTAACTCAGAATTTGCTACTTTTATCTTAGTAAACCAGTTAAAAATATGTGGCTGACAGTAAATTTACTGAAAAAAAAAAATGATCTTGCTCTTCACCTAGTGCGGCTCTTAACTACCACTCATATTTTACAGCTGCACATCGTTTTTCATCCAAGTATCACAAAGAACTTTATGACCATGACTTGAGAAGCCTGAAATCAGAGGGAGTTTTTAGAGTGCAAGGGATGCAGTTACACCCCTGAATAAATTCAGCTTTTCACCCCCTCAAAGAGATAGAGAGGGAAAGTTTTGACTGAGGTTTCTACAGGACTACGTAACCACTTACTGTTTGACTTCGTCTGGGGTATCTGCACTAAAAAACACAATTGTAATTGTAGTTCTTCCCATTCTGTAATTGCTATGTAAATTAGACAAAAAGTTTCAAATTGTGAACTGAAAGAGTCCTGAAATTATGCTTTTTTCAGTGAATTCATACGACATGTGTCATCCTTAATAACCAGAAAGAAATCAAGGTCTCTAAAGTTATAAATATTTTGCCCTTATAGAGGTGAATATTCAATTTTTCTTCTTGTGTTTACACTTATTCTTTTCCCCCCCAACACAGTTTAAGAAAAAGTGATGCCATCATCATGTTAAAAAAAATTAATTGATGGTTGATTTTGTGCATAAGAAAAGAATAAATTAAAACAACTAATTGTTGTCAGAGACTGGGATGAGAGTGGTCACGCCTAGCAACTGGAGCAGGAATCAGTAGCCAGGAATCACAGTCAATGGTCAGAAACAGAGCTAGAGGCCAGATGCCAGAGCCACGGGGCAGAGCCAAAGTCAGATGTCAGGAATTGGAGCGGAGGGTCAAAGCTGGGTTACCTGGAGGCTGGAGTGAGGCAAGGCAGGGGCAAGGCTAGAGCAGGGTTGGGTCCAGGGCAGGAGCAGGAACTATTTCAGCTGTGGTCAAATGCTTTGAGCAGCCACCGAACTACTCCTGCTGCTGGGCTTAAGAGCTGCTTGGCTGACTCTTCCCACCAATCAGGCAGTCTACTACAAACCAGCTGTGCTCATTCCGTTGCCCAGAGACTGGCTGTGCTGCAGGCCTGAGTCCTGACAATCGTTCTCCAATGAGCAGTTAAACATTTTGTTTTATAATTTAAAAAAATCAGTGTCCATTATCACACTCATTTTTGATTGTATGAAAGTGATACTTGGGAGGTTTTTTACCCTGTAAAGACTTTTTGAGCGGTAAAAATGCTAAACACAGTGGAAATACATTTCTCACTTCCACACTATAAAACAAGATGTTATTTCCTCTTGGAGGAATAATAGTGTCTTTGTGATATATAGAGATGCATGAAATAAAATAGATGATTATGGACTTGGATAGGTCAGGAGCTTGGTTTTTATGTCAAAAGTAATTTTTAAATAGATATCTATGTCTGGAGGCACTCTCTATCACTTCTGTTCCAAACTGCTAAAAGTGCATCCATCATCCAACAAAATTGTTATGATACTGAGAGGCATGTTCTTCCTGTTTACCCTGAAGAAAATAAGAAGCAGTAGTGAATAATATGGAAAGAAACCCAGTTCCATACTAATAAAGTTTAATTAAAGCAACTTCTGGAGTGCCAAAAGACTGAGGGTTCAGAGGTGTCAAAGTTTTTCTTTAACAGTTTCTACAGCAGGTCACAAAATCTCAGTGAAACATGAAGACCTGTGGTGATCATTCAGTGAGACACATGGTAGCTGCTATTTTATAGGTGGGTAGATGCTCTATGTTTATGTGGCAAGGAAGGAGTAACATGAAATATTCATGCCTATAAGGATAAATGTAGCAATGTAGCTTGAAATCAAAAGTTCAGAAAAAAATAATGGGAGACAATTTTCACAAATATATGAAAGATGGAGATGAGGAGAAAGAAAAGGTATAGCTAAAATAAAATGAATAGGCCAAATTTATCCCTGGGTAACTACTGGCTGCAATGGAGTGACACTTGGGATGCCTTTTGCCTAGCAATTATAATATTGGTTTTTTTTTTAAATAATTAGTTATGAAAAGGTTTTGCAAAGAAAGAAATCGCACCAAAGCCATTTTATCTGCTCTAAACTCTGCATGTGAAGGGGAGAGGATAAGAAATTATTAATATTTATATACATTTTCACAACAGAAAATAAGCTGAAGCTTTTCATCGCTAATACCTAAATGTATAACATTTCCTATAGTTATGAATTGCAATATAATTTTATTACTATTTTAACTAACATTAAAAAACATTCATTATCTTTGTAACCTTTCTGGTAGGTGCTTCTCCCAACAAAAGGACCAAGATCACTAGAATATACCTGACTCATATCACCAAGATTTCATCCTAATGGAAACAACCCTGCAGGGCCCTGAATCTTGGCTAACTACTCAGGGCAAAGGGGCAACAAAAGCAACACAGAATCTAATATAGGACTAATTGAGAAAAATCTAATATTCTGGCCATAAATTAGCAGCTACAGCCTTTTCCAGTCACACTGCCTATTAAATCTGCCCATGGGGTACAGTGGCTGCTTCCCTGTGAAGTATCTGCCCTGAACAGCCACCAACCTGTTCCAAAGACAGAGGGATCGGGATATGGGAGGAAAAGAACCAGAGCCTGCCTGTGTTAAAACAGAAAGTCTAAAGAGACAAGAGCATGGATTACACAGATAGGACATCAGGCATTTAGTGAGCAGGCACAAGTTCAAGTGACAGATCATCTACCCAGGACAAATCCTCTTCTGGTCTCAGGCCAGTTCCTTCTACTGGACATATTTACACATTGCAAAAAACAACATCAAAGTTGGCTGCCTGGACAGAGAGGGCAAATGAATGAATCGACATGGAAACTGAGGTATCTTGTCATGCCTACAGCACGATGACCTCTTTAGATCCAAGTAATACAGCTTGCACTGCTGCTGCCTGTGATTTACCTGTTATTTTGGGATAGGAGATGTACGTTTTTAGTGCTGCCAGTCAAGCATTAAATTCCATTTCCCCAAACATTCCCATCCCAATATCTCTGAACACAATTGTAGGCATTATAATTCTTCTTCTTCTGATCTTCTATTGAGAAAATAAATCATAGGATAAGCTTTATCAGAAAAAAGCAATCTTTTAAACTTGTAGCTCTTCAGCAGATACAGATCCTTCTTTACCAAAGAACGAGAATCTTTTCCATCATTATAAATTAAATTTGGGGAGAAAAAGATAGATATGTTGTATGGAGAGGGGTAAAATGTGGCAGTACTGTCATGTTCTTAATTTTCTGTTCTGGGGGAAAATGGTATTTTGATTAACTTTAATTATTAAGACGAGCAGATTGTTTCACTCTGCCAAAAAGACACTAATATTCATTTTTCATTAACAGCATTTTTAATATAATGTGTGAGATAGCCCCACACAGATGTTTATCAAATCAGTGCCTATGTGGGGGATTTTAATAAGCCTGATCCATAGTATCTCATAGATTACATCCATTCATTATCTAATGTCTTGGCCAATTTGAATCTCAGTTCCCTAAACAATCTGCCTCCAGCTGTTATCCAAATTTGTCCTTGCAAAAGGTTTTCATCAATCCCGAAGAATTTCAGAAAACAGGCTAAATGTGTTGTATGATTAGGATGGGCATAGATAGATAAGAGGAAGAAAGCATTTGTAGCAGAAATAGTAGAGACTTCAATTCAGCTATATGTAAGGCTTTCCCTGTTCAGTAAATCACTTAAGCATGTGCTTAACTTTACACAGATAGTTAAGTCCCACTGAGGAACCTAGAGAGTGTTTAATTAATTTATTTTCCAAACAGGTCAGAATAGCAACATCATAATGATATTCTCTGGATTTTCCCCCCAAACTTAGTGAAGCTTGTACTTAGCCAATGCTTTCTAACCAGTACAGTCACAGTCACAAAGCAACATTTTGGAAAGTCATTTAACTAACTGTATTCAAAATATGAAGGCTGAGCCATTTAGTTTGTTGTGATTCAGGAGAAGACTGCTACATCAGCTTATTGGAGAAATGGGATATGGGCAGTAATTGGAAACCAGTATACTTTTAGAGTCCAGAAGTGCTAAAATAAGATTAATGGTATCACCTTAAAATGTAAAACATTGCACTTAATAATATGCTTGATAAAGTGCACTATGTGCATCTTATTCAACTTGACTAGCTAAGAATGCAAAGAAGAGGGTTGCCAAGAATTCCATGCAACTGATGACAGGAATGACAAACTACTTAAAATAATGAGAATACTATAGTCCAAAATCCAAGAGAATTAAGCTATAAAATTGTAGATCCAGAAGATTTCTATTAGTTTCTTTGTTCCTATAGACAAAGCGGATAGCTACCAAATACCCTTACTTCCTCTCTAGGTCCCCCAATCTCTTTCAGTATTCAAACATACTAAAAGCTCAGTCCTTTCTAGTCCAGAACAACTACCTGATCTCATATACTTCCTTTCCAATTGCTTCTTCTCTCACCCGATTCACAAACTCTCTCCCCAGCTCAGTTTAAGTAGTTATTGGTGTTTTTGTCTCTTTAGAAAGAAACTATTTCACATTTAAAAAATTAGTTAAATGAAGTGAGATTTTCTGCTTCTCCCAAAATAGAATATAGTTTAATATCAAACTAAATTTCCCTTTTACTGACAAGTATTCTTTGGCCACTAAGATTGGTGGATAGCAAGAGTGCTATGGGCTGCCATATTCTCAGTTACCCTGGCACAACCCCACTGCCTTCAAAAGGTTCTCAGAAACTCAGTGATTCACTGAATTCATATTGGTCCATCCCTTTAAATGATGGAGAACTTGGCCCATTGTCAATAGAAATATTCAGCAGTGATTAGAATGTGGTCATATTTGTTTATGGTGTATACTTATCATGTAACACATCAAATACTACTAAAGGGACTTGTTTAAAGCTTTAAGATTTTGATCTTGCAAGTCGCTGCACCACCATTATAGAAAGTCAACCAGGGTTCCACCCAGGTGCACCACTGCATTTGCATGAAATGAACTGAAGGATTAAGATTTAAGATCATATTTCAATCCCTCTTCCCCCCCCCCCCCCCCACACTTTAAATTAAACCAGTTCTAGGACCCTTGTGCCTTTGTAGAGCTCATTGGATGATTGGGACCTTGAAATCAATGGGGTTGGGCACCTAAATCTATGAGGATTTGAGCCTTAGATCCTACCATCTGTGATAGGCCCACAGGCTGATACTACTGGCATTGATAAGGGCTTCTCAGTTGACATGCACAAAGTGTAAAACTCTTGCCTGACTCCAACCAAGTGAAAAAGAGCATTTCAAGAGATTATTCAAATGAGCTAAATTGTACAGACTGCATGATTGAACGTATTCACTGGGACCTATCTAGACCTATTGAAATCAGTGGAAGTTTTGACATTGACTTCAAGGGGATCATGATTGTGCCCTTAATCAGAAAGTAGCATGGCAATTTGTGGAACTTAATGAACATCTAGATACGTTTATGTACCGAGGTAAAGTAAAGAGCCCTTTTCCCAGCCACTCAATAATTTACAGGAAATACTTCACCTAGAGGTCACTGCTGTTTAAAAAAGAAAAGGGAAGAGAAAAAATTAGTTTTGAAAAAAATTAAAGGTTAAAAATTTAGTAAATGTTGCTATGAATATTGTTTAATATATTAAGACCCTGTTCTGTCTTCAGTTAGATGGGAGTTAATTCCCATAAACTTCACTTGCCATTTCATTAAGATAACTGAGGGCAGAACCGGACCATTAATCTATTCATGGTAAAAGTGTGAATCTTTAACTACTATGAGAAAAGTCGAACTTCATTTTTAATGTTCCATTAGGTGCATAAATTGTATTATGGCCACCATTATTAACACCTTTATTACTGCCACCGTATGACTCAGTGCAGAAAAATATCGAGTTAACTTATCCTATGAATACAACTGCTTTAAAAAAATATTGATTTATTTAATTTCAAACTTTAATACTTTTGAAATGAAGGAAATTTGGCCTTAGAGTAAGCATTTAGATCAGAGGTGGGCAAACTACACGAGACCATCCTGTCCAGCCCTTGAGCTCCCGGTCGGGCTGCGGGGCTGCAAGCTCCTGCCAGGCAGCGTGGCAGGCTCCAGCCAGGAGGTGCGGCTACCAGTCCTGGTGCTCTGAGCGACATGGTAAAGGGGTGGGGACTGAGGGGGTTGGATAAAGGGCAGAGGGTCCCGGAGGGCAGTCAGGGGACAGGGAGCGATTGGATAAGCGTGGAGTCCCAGGGGGCCTGTCAGGGGGCGGGGGTGTGGATAGGGGTCAGGGCAGTCAGGAGACAGGGAGCGGGGGTGGGGGTGTTGGATACGGGGTGGGGTCCTGGGGGGGTGGTTAGGGGTGGGGGGTTTCAGGAGGGGGCAGTCAGGGGACAAGGAGCAGGGGGCATTGGATGGGTCGGGAGTTCTAAGGGGGGCAGGAAGTGGGAGGGAGCGGATAGAGGGCGGGAGCCAGGCTGTTTGGGGAGGCACAGCCTTCCCTACCCAGCCCTCCATACAGTTTCGGAACCCCTATGTGGCCCTCAGGCCAAAAAGTTTGCCCACCCCTGATTTAGATAATAGATTTTTTGCTTTTAAAATTGATGTATGCAATTCTACCTCTGGATCTTAAAAATGCTGTTTCAAGTAGGACTCTGTTTTGTAATGATTCATTATTTGCGGACCTGCCAGACATCAAGGAGTTTAGAATACCTGCTTAGCAGCATCAAAGATGATCTATTGAGATGATTTCTTAGCATTCAAACAAATATTGTTAGCAAATTAACTACATGATGTGACTCAGTGGTAGTTGCTGTTTCACAGTCTAGATTTTGAAATGAAAATATATGACTGACATTTCATAAAAAAAACTTCGATACAGTGGGTTGTGTGACTGGGCATCATCCTAACTAACAGTGTCTCATAAAGCAATACTCCTTATATTTTGTATTATCAACTTGCACTCTACCCTTACTTAAGTCAGACAGCACTCATGGATCTCAGGTCTAAAACAAACCATGCCCATTCTAATGAAACAATGCAGGGAAACCTGTCAGTTTTCCTCCACCCTGGACTTTGTTCTCCTGTGAGTTTTTAATGGGTGGGTGCAGCCTGGCTCTAAGCAAGCATTTTCAGATTTGCCTCCATTGGGTAGTGGATTTCATTTTATTAAAAACTTAGTTTCAAAGAGTTAATTTTGGATCCAAAGCCTGCTCAATTGTTCTGAAATGATGTAGCTCCATTGACTTCCCAGGTGCTATGCCAATTTACGCCTGCTGCAGATTTGGCTCATTCACTTAGTTATTGTTTCCAAGTCATTTTTTCTTAGGGTACAAGTGGTATGGGTCCATATTAATTTGTATCAAATTTGACCAAAATTCAACTTGACAATTTGTAATGCATGTATGGAAAGGA
This sequence comes from Trachemys scripta elegans, assembly GCF_013100865.1. Lineage (NCBI taxonomy): Eukaryota > Metazoa > Chordata > Testudines > Emydidae > Trachemys > Trachemys scripta. The sequence continues at coordinate 72,280,715 of NC_048300.1, forward strand.
AGGAATTAAACTTGATGCATACTAGTTGCAATCATAGCTCACATTAAAATGTTTTTTTATATTTAAATATTTAGTTTCAGACTCGGTCCAATAAAGAGATTCAAATTAGACTCAGTTATGCTTTGGCAATACTATTTAAGTCAGTATATTTGCATGCATGTAACTGATGACAATTTAAACTTTTTAAAATTGCCAAGCCACTTTATTAGTGTTTTAAAGCAGTTTACTGTGTATGCAGCAGTCACATTTATTGTGCAAAACCACAATTTTAGTGACAGCTCTGTATTAGAGTCACTAAATACAAGATTTCATCTGATATCCATTATGTTTTCTACATTAAAGTGTTTTTTTTTAAAAAATGGTCTAAAACTGATGCAAACCAAAAGCTCTAGACTATTGAATAATGCATGTTTCAAAAAGCCTGCCATAATATATTTACCTGAGTAACAGCTCCAGTCAAGCAACTGCTCTGGAGGTTTAAAGGTCTGTCATATGTAAACAATCTGCAACAGTTTTGAAATTGCATTTGTGGTCAATTTTAGGACTTCAGTTCTGTCATGTCACCACTTTTCTGTTGTTCTTTTGTGGGGGGGGGGGGAGGGGGGGTTCATAGTTCAACTAACGTAAAAGCAACATAGTGAAACCAGATTTAAGTATTTTAAGAATCTGATTTAAACCCAGAAAGGAACAATATTTTTTTATTTGTTTAGCTATTGATCCAGATTGGTGATCCAGGCTCTTTCATTCATAATGTTTTAAAAGAGCACATTGACCATTAGGATTATATATCAATTTAGGTATATAACCATCATTTTGGTTGTTTAGATTTTCTAAATTTATGTCATACTCTGAACCACATGGTAATAGCTTGAGCTGGTCAAAAAAAGTGTGTGTCAGTTATGGGATTGACGGCACCTTCGACCCATCTCTGTCTTGAAGTGCACCCTCCTAAGATATCAGGCCTTCACCCGCACTGGTGTGGAATCTCACTATTTTCCCACTTTCATATACTGAGTCCCTAGGTTACAACACTCCTGTTTACCAAACATGGTAAATCAACAGGCCCAACAGGATTTGGCTGCCCCTGCATGACTTACCTTGGCTAGTGAGCCTAGGGTAACTTTGAACAGCTTCTGAGTCACAAAATAAAGTATTATTTAATCTTAGTAACAGGAACAAAGCATAACAAGAAACAGGATTTTAACATATTAGGCAATATGCATCTCCTACCTAAAGGTTAGCATTTCGCTATAAACTTAGGCAGGTCTAGCTGCTTAGGATCCATACAGCAGGGCCTGTGTCTGTGTCACTCTGCTCTCCTCAAGTAATACCCAGGGTTGGTGCAGGGGTGGAGCCTCAGGGGGAAGGGGTGGCACTGGGGGAGGGGCCATGGTTCAGGTACCAGTGGCCCCCTCACTTTTAGAGACCTTCTGCTGTTCCTGGTAGCACCCCCACCAAGTCCCTCTCCCAGGTCTTTGGGAACAGTCTTTTCATCTGTTTCAAAGCTCTTTGTTTCAGTTTTTCTACCTGGAATGCCCCAAATGCCACCACCTTGTGCCGTACCAGATTGCTGAAACCAGCATGGATAGGGGTTAAACGTCAAAGACACTAAAACCTATATTGCCTTTTGAGCACTGCTGATTGGGTTATCTATAGCCATTGTCTGGTTACTTGCCAGATATTCAAAAACTACCCAGGTCTGAATTAATCCCTAGTAATCCTGTAGCAAACTAATAACAAACAGAAATATACAAACAGAACATATAACATTCATTATTAGTCATCTTCCAATTTCTTCACATTAAGTTTCATTTTTTTTCATATTTTTTGTCCATTTTGTTCAAAATTTTTCATGAAACTTTTCATGAAATTTTGGTGGAGAAAATCCCCTGATTTCATTTTTTTTATTTCCCCCTTCCTCCCCACTACAAAAATATTTTAAAAAGTAAAAAGGCATAGAAAGTGGGATTTTTCCCCCACAGTTTTGAACATTTGGAAAAATAATGCATTTTTCTTGAAATTTTTCATTTCTAGTTTTCCTTGAAAAATTCTGTGAAAAAAATCATCAAAATCCCATTATTTTCAGTAAAAACAAACCTGTTAAAAAAAATTCAATATGTTCTAATAAATGAGTTCCCTCTCGACCAGTGACAGTGCTAATAAATCAATACCCTTATTAACTATGGCCAAACTTTTGATACCTATTTCATGTGAACACCCAAAATCTAAGGCAGTCAGAATTAAAAGCCAGTTTTGAAAATGTGGCTCTCTTGCTCTCTCTCTCTCCGTGGCTATAATTGTTCTTATTTCGTTAAAGCAGGTAGGCCTCCCTTAGAAACAAATCTCAGAGGAAAATGTAACAGATAAAATGAAAAGCAGGTATCTCCTTCAAATGAAAAGCGTTCTTCTTGTGGCCACCACTGCCACCCAGGTTAGCATGCACAGCCCTCCTGTTCATGATGAGTATCTTTGACACAGGTGGAACTATGCCAGAAGATGGAGTGGAAGAGCAGTTAGGAACACAACTGCTGAGAAAGGAGATCTTCACATACTGAGTTGTGCAGTGGCAGCAAAGAATTGATACCGGTTTGGGTTCCCTTTGCAGCCCACAGAGCATAGGGGGCATTTATATGAGTAGCAATGGGCCTCTAACCATGCTCCCTCCTGGCCTTCACTCCCACAAACCCATAATTCTTCTCCCCCTCCCCTTCCCAAGGAATTTTCACTCTTCACAAATGAACTGGATCACACCTCTGCCCACCCAAACGTGGGCTCCTTGCTACCCACCTTGGCCCTGGTCCACAAGTTTCCCCTTCAGTCTGAGGGATTTGCAAAGCACTACAAGTTGTGAGCCTTGTCTGCTCCCCCATTGTGGCAGTTGTAGCCTGTGCTTCACAGCTGGGTTGCGAGTGGGAGAGGCAGTGTGAAGGAGCATTAATAGCCCCAAGGCTTAGATATCCATCTGTCACACCCCTTTCTGGATCCTGGTTTTGTCTGGAGAGGATATGTGAAAGTTATAGCTTCAGTTGCGGGAGGAATGCAGTTGGCAGCTGTGCACCTACTGCAGCTCCTCTATTGGTGACCAGCTGAGCCTCTCTCTGCTTTCCCAAAATCCCCATAACCACCACACAGTTCAGCCTGCTTCCTTAGTTTAGGAGACTCAGTGTACCAATATAACAATAAATACGGAGGGAATTCAAATTTAGGGCAATTTGTAAAGACAATTTAGCCTGAATAAATATTACAGGATTGGGCACTCCAAGCACCAACTTCAGCATGTCAGCAAAGGGATCTATGTCATCTTCATGTAGATATTGTACTTTTCTAAATGTACTTTGTAGAAAATGTTCAGTAGATAGGTCTCCTCAATAATTTTGACCCTACCGCATCTCTTGCCTGTGATCTTTTGTCATTTGTACTGTATTAGTTTGAGTTACATTGCATTCTTTTCAAGCCAGGGATGGTCTTCTTAAATGTTTTAAAATACTTTCCATACCTCTGGTGCAAGGTACTTCATGAAAATCTTCTTACACTATATTCACAGAACAATTTCATTATAAGTGGAAACAAAGTATAACCGGAGTTGTAATCTGCATATTGCCATACCCTAAAATAATTCCCGATTCTCATTTTACTTCTCTATAAACAAAATTTCACCCTATCCAAGTTTGCTGTGGATGAAATTAATTCCAGTTCAGAGGATCCAAGCAAAACTTCCCATCCTACTTAAGCTCAAATCCTGAGCAGCAGAGCACAGCTTGAATATTTGGATCTGAGTTGCTCTAATGCATTGGTGAGTGGGGAAGGTGCACTGCACAAGTTATGACCCTGCCTCCAGGAGCCTGCAATTTAAAACACAAAGTAGGATCAAAAGAATCAGAGAAAGGACAGTGATAATGTCAACTTTTGACAGATACATGGGAGTAGTGACAGAATTATGTTTATTTGAGTTAGGCCTGGTCTACCCTAAAAAATTGTCAACTTACCTATACTGCTCAGGGGTGTGAAAAATCCTCACCCCTGAGCTACGTAGTTGAGCTAATCTAAGTCCTTGTGTAGACAGCATTAGGTTAACGGAAGAATTCTTCTTTCAACCCAGATACCATCTCATTGGGAGAACCCCTTCTGTCAGCATAGGTAGTCTCTACAGTGAGGCACTGCAGCTATAGTAATTCAAGTGTAGACAAACCCTTAGAATTTGCAGGTCTTAGACAACACATAGGGAGTTTTGTCATTGAATTCAGTGGGGTCAGAATTTCACCCAGAGATTCTTAAATGAAGAGAGGGCGAATGACTGGAGAGTTATGTTAAGGTGGTCATTTGGAGCATAGGGGTCTTTTGTGGCATAGATGACAGCAAAGAAAGACCTGAAGATGAGATGGAGGGAAGAAAATGAAGGGAGCAATGAGGCTTTGCAAGTGATTAACATTATTCTAGTAATATGTTGTCTCAGTGGTTAAAATAGGTTGAAGCTGGAGGGGGAAGTACTCATTACACCGGCTATAGAGGACAGTAAGCTGTGCACGAGTGCAATTTACCCAAGCCAGGGAGAGAAAGGAGAGCTCCCTGTGCTTTAATTCCTAGGTATTCCTTACACTAACTACAAAGTAAGATAACACTATCTCCTTGAAAAGGCTAGTTTTTAAAAAAAAGAAAGGTTAATGTTAGCCATTTTACACACAAACATTGGGCTTAACTGTTGGCAATGACTGCAGTAATCCCTGCCTTTGCAGGACCACCAGGATTTTCACTTTTCTCTCCTCTGAGTACAAATCATTTAAAACGGTCTTATTGAATAGGGTCAGTTCAACTAATAATTATCACACCAATAGCCCATTAATAGCAAGTAATTAAATAAGTGTATCAATGAATTCTAAGGGGAATGAATCTGTTATAGAGAGTGTAGAGTTCCAAAAGAGATGGCTGAATGAGAATTTACATGCATCTTTGAAGGCAGGTGTTAGCATTTGTGATAGGTGAGCTGATGTGAAAGCCATTTCCAATGCTGTGAAACTGATCATTGTGTCAGTAATGGTGACTACCTTATTTTGAAGCTATGGATTTATTAACAGAAGACTTGCCAGGCTAGATCAAACCAGTGGTTCATTTAAACCAGTTCCTTGTCTTTGACAATGATTTTCAGAGCAGTGTTCATGTCTACCTATGTATTTGTACATCTCCTAGCACAAAGGAGTTTCCAGTGAGCCCCAATTTGGGTTCTACCATAATAGATATATAAACAACATGTTTCAGAAGGTGTGAACCCCCATAACGTTCAGTCTGCAATAGCTTGCCTATGGCAGAAAGCACTTCCTAACCCAGAGTAATTGATGCTTTATGTCTTGAAGCAGGAGGATTGATAAATACATTTTTATATCTAGGTAATGCAATTGTAATATTATTTTCCACCTCAAAGACTAATCTTTTAAAATGTTATTAAACTCTTGGCCTTTATGATATGTAGCAGTGATTTTTGCAGGTTAATTGTGTGTCATGAAAAAAAAACATTTCCTTTAATCAGGTTTACATTTGTTGCCTATTAATTTCAATAGTTGTGCCCTAGTTCTTGTACTGAAAAAGGGTAACCCACTATTAACCTGCTTCTATGTTTAAAAACTGCTTCTATGGTTTTCCATTTCTCTTTACCAGCTCTTAATCCATGACCCTTACTCAATGACTTAAGATGCCTGTACACATTACTTGAAAGGCTTTTCCCTCAGAGAATTGCCCTCACTACCACCAGCAAGAATGGTTTCCAGACCAGGCAGAAGATGTGTGCACTAGTGCTAGATGTTACTGCTAAATAAGGTGCAATCAGGCACACAGGCCTGCTGTAAAAACGGTCTTTGAAGCTATTGAAGTGGGTTGTTGTTGTGGAACCATTGGTGATAGGCTGCCAGTTCCAAGTTTTACGTGGACAGAAAAACAGCTACTAGAGGTCCCAAAACAATGGTCTACTGGTGGCTCAGTTCTAGCACTGACACTTCTTAATCTCTTCACAAATATCCTTCCCAACACCATTGCCGAACATTTTATCTATTCAAATGACATCTGTCTGGCAGTACAGGACCAGAATATTAGTCACCTTGATGAGATTCTGAATTCTGAAATGAAAAAGAGACGACTGTTGTATTCGCTATCGTCAAACATGTAGACTTAAACCTAAGTCCAAAAAGACTGTTTCTGGTTGCTTTCATCTATACCATAGAAAAGCAAATAAACAGCTCAACATATTCCAGAATGGACACAGACTGGACCACGACCCAAAGCCTGTATCTAGATGTCATACTGGATCGCATCTTGACTTTTAAGGAACGCCTTACCAAGACCTTCCTGAAAATAAAAGACGAAAAATAACCTGATCAGCAAATCAGCTGGTTCTATCTGGGGAACCAATGTGTAGACATTAAGGGTGCGTTTACACTTGGAACTCAGGGTGTGATTCCCAGCTCGAGGAGACATACCTGAGCTAGTTCTAATCAAACTAGTATCTTACAAATAAAATGTAGCTGCAGCAACATGACAAATTAGCCATCCCAAGTATGTGTCAGTTAGAGACTCTAAGCATGGCTAGCCCATCCCAAAAGCTGATGCTGCTGTGGCTACATTCTACTTTTAGCTCAATGAGAGCTAGCATGGTTCTGTCTCCTTATAGCTGAGAATTACATCCCTAGCTCCAAGGTCGACATACTCTAAGTAAGTCTGGGTTTCCCTTCTGCTAGTGTGGCTCAGTTCTTTTCACACAGTAGATATTCAACTGAATGAAACAATACATATAACAACAGGTACCATGAGATCAACCAACTTGTCCTGACTGCTGATCCTATCCAATATTGCCCCTCCCAACATCAGGTGACAAACTGCCCTGCAGAATCTGCTCCTGAAAGTGAAAGATATGTCACATCTACCTATGTTTAAAGAGGTGTTTAATTTACTGAGCCACAGTCTCAGCTCAAGGCACCCCATTTTGAACAATTCCCCTAAGGAACCCTGATATCACTGCCAGGTGGCATACTACGTGGCAAGAACAAGCATAGTCAATGCCTATCTTGTGACAGATCCAACAGTCCAGACTCCTGGTTTTGACTTTTCACATCTTTGGGTGAAGTTCAATTGCTTCAGATGTGGAGAGATCAGATGCGCCACTAAGGACTATAAATGGGGCTTTTGTGAATTGCCTCTTCGCCGCTGTGACCAGTTAGGAGATGTGGGCCACATACTTTCAGGCTGCACCCATTGGCAAGAGCTGCCTGATTCCCTCATTAACCTGCATAATGCTTTCCTCTCAGCTATTGAATGGTTAAGACATTTAGACTAACACACTTTCCTTGATTGTCTATGTAGATGCAATCACAATATATGTATACATACTCAATAACTAATGAAATTCCTTTAACAGTGCCTTGTAAAGGACTTTATCAAAGACTTTGAAAAGTCCAGATAAAGAAGAGCCAGTAGAAATAATTTATCTTTAATTATAGATTGTGAAGGCTTTACAATCTTGACTTTGACTTACTATTTGTTCTGGCCCACTTATGGACATTGTAAAAACTAAACGCACTGTTGATTGAACTAGATCAATAAAAGTTTCAGTGGTATATGGACAACAAAGTTATACGAGTACATGAAAGCTAAGAACATTTAACAAATTCATCTGCATAAAGTAACTTTTTGAGTCTCCTTGATTTTTTCCTCCAGCATATTTTATTTTGATTTAACTAGTTTAAGTTTGGCAACCACATTATGTTAAGATAATATGGCACTTAAGCACATGCTTACCAACAAACATGTGTGCAGTCTCATTCGTTTCTCATGGTTGCAGTTAAAACGTGCTCTTAAGTGCTTTGCTAAATCAAGACCAATTTGAGGTATAATAATTTGTAATAAATAATAATTTCAAATATTCTAAGTTTTTGCAATATTTTTAAGCTATTGCAAATAAAATAAATATACAGAGATTGAGAAAAAGAGCTAAGTCTGATCACAAAAGAATCTATGAATTCAGTAATCTGTCCTACAGAGAGTATTTAATTTCCAGATATCAACTAGACCAGAGTTTTACAGTCTTGTGGGCAATACAGAGCTTGATCACCTATAGAACGTCTTTATATTTCCTTTGATAGCATGAGGCCTGATGCCTTTTCCTCACTGTCAGGCAAACATGAGAAAATACCAATGAAACTGCACCTGGCAAGCATAGAAGTTGAAGCACAGCAGGTCAGCTGCATCCTTTCCTCTTCCAAAGAGCCTTCAGAGCTTCCCTCCCCATCCCCCCCCCCCACACACACACACACACACACCCCACAACTTGGGATGGATGAGGCAACAAAGATTGGAAGGTGGCACACTTGGAGATCAGCACAATTCTCTGTGGCTTGCTTTCTTGGATTTCCACTGGAAATTTCACAGGAGAATTAATGTTGCCAGAAACTGCATTAGTTTCCCTGTATAGTTTTCCCCATGTTGTGGGGTATTGTGTGTATCCTTAGTGCTAAGAATAATCTGGCTCCTGTAGTAGCCATGCTGCCATTGGGGAGGAGGGATATACAACCAGCACAGAAGATCACTGGAGCCATTTGGTTGCCCTATGTATTACTGTGGATCCACTGGGTTTACAGGCCATGGTCCATTCACTGCTCCATGAAAAGAGAAGCAGATCAAAGACTGAAATCTTTGTCTACGCACATTTGAAAATCCCACTAGGTGCCTATCTGCATTTTTAGGTGCCTAAATACCTTTGAAAATCTGGTTGTGAGGCTATTTGCCGTGCATGAGGGTGAGTGAAGGAGGAGAGAGAATCAAGAAAGGAGACTGGTGGCCTCCCGACAATTCTCATATGTCCGATAAAATAATTTTCCACAAATCCAGTTGGTGTGTTCCACATTTTAATTCCTTTACAAAATTCATTTGAACAATGAATTCATTTTAGGTTTCAAAGGGTTTATACACTTCCTTATTTTATGTAGGCCAATCCATCCACAATATACCTTGGGATTCAGATCTCCCATAATTACATGCCACTGTTGCATAATTTAATTGATACCTTACACCACTGGAAACCTTTTGGCCTATCATGGATGCCTGAATTAGTAGCTTGAAAATGAATATACTTGCATGTCTGCTATTGTGCCAATCACCTTCATTACAATCTTTTTTTCCCAAAAAGTATTTACTATAAATTGTACAGTATTAACATCCTGTCCCACAACCCCTTCACACCGCTGATTGAATATCAGATACATGGTTGCAAGAATGCATAATCACCTTTATAACAAAAATCTTAGTGAACCAGTTCTAAACTAGATAACTTTCTTAAGTAATGCTATCATTGTGTCCTATTAGGAGATTCACAGAGGTGAATACCTTTTCACCTATCACTCCACACGACTTAAACCTTAGGCAATTTATTGTGGACAAAAAAGGAAGACTTTCATCTACCAATATTATTTTGACTAGATAATGATGAAAAGGTTGTTTATATTTGCTGAGAAACGGGAAAGTTACCACATAGAAGAAGATGAACTTGGTGGACCCAAAATTCTTTAAATCAATGTATCAAATACTACAGTGATCAGTGAGGTATAAAAATCCATACAGAGTAGTATACCTAAACAAAGGAGAGCTAAGAGAAAACCATAGGACCCACATCAGCTAACTCTTCGCTTAGGGAGTGATCCAAAGCCCAACTACGTCAGTGGAAAGATTCCCATTGACTTCAATAGCCTTTGGATCAGGCTCTTAGCCACTGCATTATAAATAGATCTCATCATAGTGGACAGCAGTTGACAGTTAAATGAAGGGGTTGAGCATAAATAAGCAAAAGGCTGTCCTAATGTAATAACTTCAGTGTCACTCTCAGAGGTGTTCCTGTTAGAAGAAAATATATGCATTTTCTCTCATTCATACTGTTTGTGAGGCAATGCTTCCTCCATGACGACGACAACAACCTTTCACCCAAGTGGATCTTAAATTACTTACTTACTGCTGGTACAGACTACATCCTGTGTTCAGAAAGCAGTTTGCTGACCACTGAAGTATAGTCACAAGAGGAAACTGAAGCAAATGGGAAAGCAAGTTAAGTGACTTCTTGACACAAAATGAGCTCAGTCTATTAAACCTTTCTGTTTTTTTCCCCTAAAGCAGCTGAAGTGCGCAATGCCTTCTGTGGGCCAGTTTCTTCAACTCAGCAAACTATACATTATGAGATTTTTTTTAGTTTTTTTTAATTTCTTGAAGGCTGTCAGATAACCTGGCCCAGATTCTCAGCTATTGCTGAGGAACACTCATGGTAGCCCACTTCCTAGCATAACTTAGAGCAGCCTGAAATAGGGCTGGCCTGTCATCCACTGTTGTAGGAGTCAGAGGTCCCTTGTAACTCCAGTGTTCAACTTTTCAAAAGTTTTATCAGAAGAAGGTTCACTTTTCCATTTTGACCCAGGCCATTTCAAAACCTGCTTTCAGTTCTTTTACCTCTTGTTAGCACTGACCTGGAGCAGATGCTGCTTCCAAATTCTATTATTTCTCATTTTTATTTGACAAGTTTTTATTTTGGGCTTCCTTTTCTGTTACAGTGGTTCTAAAACAATCTAGGTATTTCAAGCTTATCTTAGCAAATCAGACTAAATTTTACTGCACACACTCATTCCTCAATTTATTTGTTCAAATCAGCAATTTGTTGCTTCATGATTTGTTTCTTCTGCATTTTCCTACCTAAGAAATAGTCTGTCCATGCTAAATAAACAATCAAATACTTCTTCCCCTCTGTTACTCTTCCCCTCACTGTGAGAGGCAGTCTTCCTTATACCTAGCAACCCTACTCTGTCACCATATATTCCCATCTGCCAGCTTCTTTCTGCTGTATCCCTGACTATAAGCAGTCAAGGCTCCAGAAACATGATCTAGCTCCACCAATGCAAAATATGACCATGACCTTCAAATAGTACCCATACAGGTATAATCTTCACACAACAGCAAATAGACTGTAGGGGCAGTATTATGTGGAGTCCTGGATTTTATCTTGTCTTGAAATTGTAAAAGGTCACTGTTATGGGGTTGGTTCCCCTAAGGTGCCCCCAAACGGCGTGACAGCATTCTGAGCTCACCCAGCCTTCAGTGTTCAATCTGCAGGTGGCCAACAGCACAGATCTTGGTTATGGGAGACAACCCTCTGACTGAAGCTGTGGAAGTCTACCCTTTCCAGGGCTATCAAAGGTCAGAAGCAAAACCAAACACAAATGAACACACATAGAATGGTAGGACTTTCTTCATTCAGAAAGCCTGTGGTATCCTATAACTCCATTCAGTGCCCATTGGCAAACCTCTCGTAATAGTCCCAAAGTAATGGTTCAGCCTGAGGCCCTCCTTTCTCTTGAAAGGGGTCACTTGAACAGCTCCTGCCCTCATCCAGTACCTCTCTAAGAGCTGAGGACTGAAGATCTGCTCTCCTATCAGGTCTGCCACCAGTTGTGCTGGGCTTTTCTCTTTTACAATTTCTCTCCAGGCCTGACACACCTTGCAGGTGTGTGTGTGTGTGTGTGTGTGTGTGTCAGGGGGGCGGGGAGGGAGGAGAGGCTGCTTGATCCCAGAGCAGTTCATTAACTCTTGCCTGCTCAATGTGGGATTTATACACCCCATCATATTCACATTGAATTTGACCTCTGTCACAACAAGCAGCACTACAACATCAGGACACTTCATTTCAAGCCCTTGGGGAATTCCTCTCTTTCAGCTGACTCCACACTAAGTGGCAAAATTGTAGTTGAAAAGCTGGCATAGTTGCCAAGCTAAGGTGTATTTAATGCAATTTTTGTAGTTGGACAAACAAAACAGGAAATGGTATTGGGCAAAGTTGAAGCAGATGCTGAATTTTAAATAGAGCAGTCAAACAATACAATCACGTTTTATCTTTGATCACTGACTGCAGGAGGATTTTAATTAATAAAAATCCAGCAGCAATAGTCAACTGCATAACCACATAAAGCAGAACACATTAGTTACATCATGGTTTTTGCTGTTTTATTGTGTTAATAATTCACAATTGTCCCCCAACACAATGGGCCTACTTCATCCTAGTCTCAGTCTCATTCCATGGAAGTCTGTAGAATTAGAAAGGAAGTGAATTAGATTAATTGTGAATAAAGCACAAGAAAGCGCAGACAGAACAACTATTTTTGATTAAATAGTCCTCTTAACTTCATACATTACTGAACACCATCCAAGGTGTGCTATAATCTTCCAAAAATTGTACTCGTTCTCCTGTATTATTCCTTAAATAAGAGTGTTGCTAAAACCTGAGAGTAACAGAGAGAACTTACTTAGTAGTACTTTTTTCTTCACAGAAATCAGTAAATGAGGTATGTGTACGGCACACTCCATCCAAATTCCGAGGAAACCAAAAGAGAAAAACCAGAATGGAAATTTACACACTATATGACACCCATGCAATTAAGGAACTGGCCACGGCAACCAACACAGAGGGGAGGGGAACATCATGCTAGTCTTTTGTTTTGTTCTTCTTAAGGATGTGGACTACTTTTAGTGGAAAAGAATATTTAAGTTTGAACAAGCTATTGTAGGTATTGGACTGTGGTCAACTCCTGCCACGAATTGGAGGATAGGCATTAAACAGAGAAACCACAACTAATGGGCAACATCAATCCTCATGATAGGCTGAAAGGCTTTTATTTAAAGTCTGTGAAACTGCATTTTGCTGGCCTGAAGTCTATTAACCTTTATTAGTGCAGGGGCTAGATGACTCAAGCGACTGAATTTTAGAAGCACCCCTTAACACATTCACACAGTAGATGAGCTCCGAATGAAAGATGACCAGGTCAGTAAACTATATTTTCAAAAAACTATTTTGATCATGTACTTATTAAAATTCAGGAGATGTGTTTAAACTGTCTAAAACTCACGATCTGCCATTTGCCTGTTATGGCCATTATTCATCATGAGCCTAGATTTGCCTAATATACAATCCAATAATACAATGTAATGTTTTTTATACAAATCATGGAGACTGGTGGAAAATAGGCTTATAATAAGATAAAGTTTAAACTAATGGTCAGAGACTGCTCAAGACAATCTGCCGCCCTAGGCAAAATTTCAGCGTCCCATCACCCCCTACGCCCTTAGAAGTAAACGGCAGACCCCAGCACTTCTGCTGCCACCCCCCCTCACCACCAGACCAAGTGCAGGTGGTTGGAGGCTGACAGGACAGAAAGGGGCCTGGGGCTGCAGAGGGCCCTGGGCCCTGATGACAGACTCCCCACTCCCTCTGGAGTGGGAACAGTCTGAAACCCAAGCGGGCTGAGCCAGGCCAGGATGAAAGTCCCCTGGGCCTCAGCACTAGGCTTTGCAAGCTGCTGAGACTCACATCCTGATTGGGCAATCCCCCAGCTGTTTCTGCCCTTCTCAATAACCCTTTCCAGTAGAGTTGGCACAAGCTGCCCAGAGCTCGAGATTGGAGCACCCCTGGTGCTCAGCACCCCTGGACAGCAGTAGTTCCTTCCTCTGGAGGCACTCAGCTCAACCCAATGGGTCTTGGGTACTGGCAAGGGGCAGGTCCCAGCCTGTCAGGCCCATTTAATGGGCAGCACAGACCCCCTCACCTGGCATAAAGCCACCCAGGCTGTGGTCACTGATGCCCCAAACACAGGGGCAGGCTCCTTCTCAGTAGAAGAGTGGGGGTCAACGGATCTCAGCCCCCACACTTCCGGCCTGGCTTTGCACCTGGCTCTCCCAGCTCAGCCTCACATGTCGGCCTTTGCACCACCATGGCCTTTGTACCACCTATTCTGCCCCCTGCTCCTGGCCTGGTTCTCAGCAAGACCCGCACCTCCCAGTCCACCCCACTGCACCTTTCCAGGTGAGCTCCTTGCTGATAGCCAGGGTGGTGGCAGTGCCTCCAGAGCCCAGACACAGTGGAGTTGAAGCAGCAGCTGCAGTTGCAGGCCAGGGGGCACTAACAGCTGGGGCAGGGTTTGAGGTCTGTCCAGGCAGCAGGGCTTGCAAGGGCCAGGTGCGGAGCAGCATGTGAAATGCAACCTAGATGGAGCTACTACAAGGTGGGTGCAAAACTGGTTGGAAAACCATTCCCAGAGAGTAGTTATCAGAGGTTCACTGTCATGCTGGAAGGATATAAAGAGTGGGGTCCTGCAGGGATCAGTTCTGGGTCCGGTTCTGTTCAATATCTTCAGCAATGATTTATAAAGTTTGGGGACGACACCAAGCTGGGAGAGGTTGCAAGTGCTTTGGAGGATAGGATTAAAATTCAAAATGATCTGGACAAACTGGAGAAATGGCCTGAAGTAAATAGGATGAAATTCAATAAGGACAAATGCAAAGTACTACACTTAAGAACAATCAGTTGCACACATACAAAATGGGAAATGACTGCCAAGGAAGGATTATTGCGGAAAGGGATCTCGGGGTCATAGTGGACCACAAGTTAAATATGAGTCAACAATGTAACGCTATTGCAAAAAAACCGAACATCTTTTTGGGATCTATTAGCTGGAATGTTGTAAGCAAGACACGAGAAGTAATTCTTCTGCTCTACTCTGCACTGATTAGGCCTCAGTTAGAATATTGTGTCCAGTTCTGGGCACCACATTTCAGGAAAGATGTGGACAAATTGAAGAAAGTTCAGAGAACAACAACAAAAATGATTAAAGGTCTAGAAAACATGATCTATAACAGAAGATTGAAAAAATTGAGTTTGGGTAGTCTGGAAAAGAGAAGAGACATGATAACAGGTTTCAAGTGCATAAAGAGTTGTTACAAGGAGGAGGGAGAAGAATTGTTTTTCTTAACCGCTGAGGATAGGAAAAGAAGCAATGGGCTTAAATTGTAGCAAGGGAGGTTTAGGTTGGACATCAGGAAAAACTTCCTGTCAGGGTGATTAAGCACTGGAATAAATTGCCTAGGGAGATTGTGGAATCCCCACCATTGCAGATTTTTTAAGTACAGGTTAGACAAACATCTGTCAGGAATGGTCTAGATAATACTTAGTCCTGCCATGAGTGCAGGACACTGGACTAGATGACCTCTCAAGGTCCCTTCCAGTCCTATGATTCTATGCAGGCCCGCTGACAGCAATTCCAGGCCCCAGGGCAGAACAGTCAATGGGCCCCCATGTACGCACAAGCCATGCCTGCAGTCCACCTGACATTTGGGCAGTGCTGCGCCTGCGCTGGCTGGTGCCTAGTGAGTTTTCGGCACTGCCAGGGCTTCCACATGCCTGCCCGGTAGGGTTGCCAACTGTCTAATCGTGCAAACCCAAATACCTTTGCCTCACCCCCTCCCTGAGACCCCCCCACTGCCCCCCCCCGTCTCTGATGCCCCACCCCTTGCTCACTCCATCTGTATCCACAAAGGCAGCCCCTGGGTTTGTCTGGTTGAATTCCTCAGAAATGAGGAATCAAAAATTAGTGGCCACTATTGGAAAATCTGGGGCTAGAATCAACTTGAACTGAAATCGCTTAATGTTTCAGACTTAGATATACAACAAACAATTTAAACCGTATTAACATAACACTTCTGCAAAGATCATGGTGTTAGAAAGAACAGATCCTAGATGTCTCAAGAGTTCAGAGGGATGGTCCAGTGGTTAGGGCAGGCAGAAAGCCTGCCTTAGCCCTGCTGCACTGCCAGTGACGGCTGGGGCACCCGGGCCCTTTTCAATCACCTGGACTCCATGGCAATTGCCCCCTTTTCCCCCCCGCCGTCAGCAGGCCTGACTCTATGCCTGTCTCATGCATGTCCCAAGTTGCTTGACACTTGTGCCACACACACAGCCACCATGTTATCTATGCTGGGGCAGGGAGCAGCTGGGGAGGGGCAGTAGCATTTCCCCTAAAGCCTGGCTGATAGCTGCTCCTCAGAGCCCCAGCTAGTGGATGGCAACTCTCTCTCAGGCAGCCCCACCAGTCTCTTCCCCCACCACCACCGCCATGGAGGAAAGTTCAACTGATGGGGGGGGGGGGGGGGTGGAGAAAGCCAGGGCACCTGGCTCTGAGCTGGTGCTGGTTTCCCCAAGCCAGGCTGAGCCCCAATAGGGTGGTGATGGGCATCAGTCATTCCCAGTGCAACCCCTGCTCCAGACTTCAGCAACTATAATGCTGCCCAGAGCAGGGTAAACCCCTCCCCCCCACACACACAATATCAACTCCGGAGGGAGCCTATGCCCAGGCTGAGGGGCTCCAAAAGCAGGAAGCCAGCCCCAGACAACAGGCTGGGTATAGGGGTCACAACATAGAAAAGCTATTGGCAGCCCTAAAGGTGCAAGTCTACAGTCCCAGAAAACTGCCATCCTCAGAAATCTGCTGTCATAGGGAGCTGCTTAGTTTGCCTATAGCTAGAGCAGCCTCTGTTAATGACTGAAAATAGCAAAAGCGACTATGTCAGAAATTGATGCTAGATCTGAAAAGGAAATCTGGCATGAGTGTGAACAGAAACTTAAAAACCATCAGCTCAGTGTGGAGCAGTGATTTAGAAAGCAGAGACAACCAGGATGTATGAATAGGTAGGCAAAGCAAAAATCTGAAGAACACTATGGAACTCTATGACAAGTTACAGGAAACTCATATTCAAATAAGTGCTAGAAAATGGAAGGGGAAAAATACAGTAGAGAGGATGAATTTGAGAGAGATATACAGGTAGGTGATCTTAAAAGCTTCAGTCTACTAAAAACCTGAGAGAAAAAAACAAAGTTAAAAATTACTTTTTCAAGTTAGTTTGAAGAGAAGTAGTGATTCAGTGACTGCAGGGGACATCCAGAATAGCTGGGGCAGCATAAGTTAAAAAAATGTGAAGATTGAAAAAAAGATTGAAAGCCAACACTGGATCCACAAGATACGGTGGTTCAGGATAATTTAAATATGATCTTAGTGATATTCTGTTATCTTTCTGTGTTTAGTGTGAAGTATCTTGCTAATATGAAAGAGTGTTTGTACAGCTCTGTGGGTACAATCACAATAGGCCTGATAGAAAAGAATGAGCACATATCCCTTTTTATGAGAAGATAAACAATATTGTTTCCTGACATCAGCCTATAAATATTAATAGGATTGCAAATAGCAAGGTATGGCAGTTACTTGACATAATATAATCCCTGATTCATCAAGGCATTTAAGTACTTGTGATGCCCCATTGAAGTCTACTCAAGTGTTTAAAGTTAGGCGCGTGCATACTTATTTTGCTGAACAGTACTATGGTCTTGACAGGCAACGCTGAGAATTCTCATTGTTCAATCTGATTTCTTTTCTTTTCCTTTTTTGTCTCTAGTTTCTTCTTAGAGTCTGATTCTCTTCTCACTCACAACAGTGTGAGTGAGGAGTAACTATTGGAGTTCATGGAGGTACACTAGTATAAAACTGATGTAAATAAAAGAAGAATCGGGCCCATCATGGGCTTTTCTCCTTGCATTTCTTTCTGTTCCTTAATATAGAAGCTTCCACTATTTTATTAAATTTGTGGAGAGTTAAACAGTTTATAACTCTTCGGGGGCAGGGATCATCTTTTTATTCTGTGTTTGCACAAGACTTAGCACAATGGCGTCCTGGTCAAGGACTGGGGCTCTGAGATGCTACAACAACACAAATAATAAAGAATAATATAGTGAAGAGGAATGAATGCCTAGAATTATTTCAATTCATTGCAAGGTGCAAGTTGCAGTTCATGTGTGTGTCACAACCCAGACCAGTAAGGGATTGTGTCACTGCCTGCCCTGCACCTCTGGGTGCCTGAAATACCATGCTTCAGCGGCTCACAGCCCTGACACCAACAGCCAGCATACAAGCATGCAGGTCACTCCTTGGCTTCCGGAGCGGGGGTGTGGGCTCTGGGAGGGGGTGGTGGGTGCTGGGCGGGTAGGGGACTGCCAATACATGTGGCTTTCTTCCTCCCCTGCTGCCCCTCGCCATAGCCTCACTGGGGATGGGGCTGCCCCTTGCCCAGTTTACAGGAGTGGTGGCTGGGGGGAAATCACAGGGTCAAACAGTACACTCACCAAAGCCCCAGCAGCTGCTCAGATGAGGGAGGTCCACTGGCTGCAGATGATCCTGTCTGTCTCCCACCAGCTGGGTGCCAGGGGAGGGGAGGGCTGCAAAGCACGTGTGTGCCTCCACCTCCCTCCCCCTCCTGACGTGCAGCAGCTGGCTGCCTGCTGGCATCTTGTTGCCATAGGCAGCAGCAGCTTTCGTTCTGGCAGGGACACTCCGGGGCTTTTCTGCGCCCCTCAGCTTTGTGCGCCCGAGGCAAGTGCCTCACTCGCCTCGCCCTTGTTACCGCACTGGCCTCCACCACCCAGTTACTGTTTGCAGGATGATCCCAACACCCTCCCAGTCCCAAATGTCCCCAAAACCATCTGCCCTGTAGTATCCAGCCCTCTTGCAGAACACTTACAAAAGGTATTAAGTTCACTGCTCCCTTAGAGAGAGAACCCAGCAGCTAATTACTTTAAGTGGGGTTAACAAACTCAATTTTATTCAAGAGTAAAACAAGTGTATTAAACAAAAAGTCATAAATTTAAGCAATACCAAGTAAAAGAAATAAAGATAGAAAGGGTTACAAGCAAACAAAAGTAAAAATATGCTTCTAAGACTAAAACCTGATTTAACAAACTAGAGTCTTTGTCTCGTTAGCACTGACCCCACACTTGGTAAGGCAACTCCCATCTTTTCATGTACTCTGTATTTATACCTGCCTACTGTATTTTTCACTCCATGCAGCTAATGAAATGGGATTTAGCCCACGAAAGCTTATGCCCAAATAAATTTGTTAGTCTTTAAGGTGCCTCGTTTTTATTCAAGAAAGTGTTTTTCACCAAGTATCTTTTCCAGCTTGGCTGACCAGACTCTCCAGCCAAGATCCTTCCAAGAGCTCAAATGCTCAGTTCAGGGCCGGCTCTAGCATTTTTGCCACCCCAACCAGGAGAAGAAAAAAAAAAAAAAAAGCCACAATCGCAATCAGCGACAATCCGGTGGCAGCTCTACCGCCGCTTCTTCTACGGCGGCAATTCAGTGGCAGGTCCTTCGCTCCGAGAGGGAGTGACGGCCCTGCCACCGAATTACCGCCAAACGGCTGGACGTGCCACCCCCCTCTTCATTGGCCGCCCCAGGTACCTGCTTGCTACGCTGGTGCCTGGAGCCGGCCCTGCTCAGTTCCTTTGTTTCCTCAGGTGAATGATGCCAAAATGGCTTTTCCTCTCTCCTTAGATCTTCCCAAAGTTCATTGACCCTGCTTCAAGAAGCAAAAAAGCTTTTTGGAGGTGCAGTCTCCACCCCTTCTCCCCTCTCCCCCCCAACATTACTTTCCTCACTTGCTCTCTTGATGGCTTTGTTTACATTGCATGTAAATGTGCTTTTCTTTGTCTTTGGTCACACCTACTTTAATTTACATCAGTGATGCATTTAAGCAGGGGGAACCACCACATTCCTTTGTCTGGAATGTATTTAGCATGGCTTAGGCACTGTCTGTCAGACACATTTTAAGAACGTATTTCCAGCACGTGTCTATAAAGTCCTTTCTGGGTTTACTGTACATACATCATACAAGAATATTAATGATCAGTGAGTTATTAGTTTTCCCAGCAATATATTAAATGCCACCTTTTGCGTATATATCATGACAACAGTGTACCAATTGGGATTGGGGTGCTCTTATGGTCACATAGCTAAAATAGGACGTTGTATGAAATAAATGACATCACTAAGGGGGTGTGCACGCTATTGAATTTTATCTGTTTAACAGAAAACTAAAAATGCTAAAGGGACTATTCAAATATTATGCTTCACCCTGCACATGCTGACAAGTTGTGTACTTTGTAGATCATTGCTCTGTGCTTATTATAGCAATGACATTTACAGCTAAAGATTTATTAAATGTTCAGTACTTCACAATATGTTATAACTTACAGAAAAGTGACTGGAAAATACAAATTGTTATCCAAAACTCTTTGCCTAGCACAGATATTAGTTTGTGTGGAAAAACACAAGATAAAGTGTTTTGTACAATACTTCTTCTGCACTACAGCTTCATCAATTTTATAACTACAGTGTTTATACACACTGACACTATGATTTTTAATGATGGAATTTACTTCACTCCCACAGGAAGCTTTCCTAATGCTAGATTACTGTCATCAGCCACATCTTCCCCTGAATTATAGGTCACCCAAAGGGAGAGACAAAGATGGTCTTCTCATACCAAAATGCTTACTGATGAAAGTTCTTGTTCACATGGCAGAGCCATGTGCTGTTTGACAAATATTGGAGCTAAATACCAGATCCAGGCATTGGGATATCAGGAGTACACTTTAGGCAACAGAGGCTCTAGGCTTGGGTCCTTTATTTATTTACACTAGGGACAAGAACCTACATTTTTCTCCTACTGAAGTTAATAGAAATTGAGTGTGCAAGGAATGTAGATTGAGGCCCTGACGGACAAGTTTGTTCTTTGTTACCTTCATCTGTGCATCTCTATTGACCTCAGAGAGCGTCGTGGGTGCAACTGAGACTAAAATATAGCCCACAGTTCCAAATTCTGTTTCCATTACACCGTTACAACCCCAACCTAAATTTAGCAAGCCTGAAGTGATGGACTAGCACAGGTGAATTTCTGCCACCTTTCTTTCTGACCCTGGATGATACCTGTGGGCCATTCCAGCCCCTGGCACAAGTTAGAGCAATATCAGTGCTATTTGTAGTAACTGTCCCCTAGAAGCAATCAGTCAGCCTTGGTATTTATATCATACCCAATGCCATGGCTCTGAGTGACCATATGGTTGTGCAGTGCCTTTGATTCCATCTCTGAGAATGGGATGGGGTTGGGCAATATCATGTAGTCTGAAATAGCCCCAGTTTATTGATCTTAAAGGTAAACGGCAAAGTCCATCTTCTCTCCCTAAGCTTTTGAAGAGGCAGGAGAATTATGCGAGCGGTTAGTAGTGGTAGAGGGGATTGTTTCACTCTTAAACATGCCTGGTTGCTGATGGTTGGATTAGATGGAATTGCTGGAGCAGCAATGAATGGTATTTTGAGGACTGTATTGTAAATTATGTCAAGGGTGACTAGAGCAAATGGAGAGGGATTCCTGTTATGTATGTATAAATAATAAGCACTAGATGGCTGCGCCTTGGGTTGTTGGGTTTTTTCCCTCTCTCTGCTGAGTGCTGCTTAAAGAAATAAAAATTGCAAATCTTCTCTCTATATAATTTAATATACAGGGACTAAATCATCCCTTCTTGTGGAAAAAAGCTATGGGAGGTGTAACATTGAGACAAAATGTCAATAGTTTTTGAGGCTGCAGAAATTCTATTCAGAAATCTTCCCTTCTTAGGAAGAGATTTGTGAGGACATTTCAAGAGAAGAAAGCATGACTAATTATACATGTGCAATAATCTAAGGAAATCCCACAAGTGCAACTAAATGAAGGGCCTGTCCTTCTGTGATGCTTTTTGGGCCCCTCCACGTGCCCTCAGAGCCCACTAATGAGCTGTAGGATAACTAATGCCCATGTAAGTTTTGAAGGTCTCAACCAGGAGACCCCAGCACCACCACTACCCAGTGACCTGCATGGAACTCAGATTAATCACTTTGTGAGGATTAACAGCAGGAATTAAAATTGGTTCCATAGAATTAAGGGTTCTGATCTTGGTCTCACTTGCACTGGATTAATAGCAGTACATTTTCATTGCCTTTAGTGAAGATAACTCTGGATTGACAGTGTAATTAAAATCAAAATCAGGCCTTATGTATTTCAGACTTGATACGTGGACAGCAAACCACTGTCTGCAATTTCTCCTAAACAGAAAAGGTAGAACATTAAAGAGAAAAAAGACTCAGCCACAGCTTTTGAATTCTTGAGTGTTGATAAAATTCTTATAATGGATTATCCACAATTAAATGGAGAGTTAAACCCTGTTTGTGTTTAATTTAAGTCTTAAAGAATTTTGGTATTATTTGTTGTTGTTATACTTGCATTGCTCATTTTTCTTGATATAATTGGCTTGATTCTGACCTCACTTATATTGGTTTTACCATACTGTAGGCCTAAACTTCAATCAGTGCAAACTGATGTAGCATCATTTATTTTAATGGACCTACACTGATTTACACCAGCTGAAGACCTGGGATCGTAACTCCATTAATTTTAGTGGAGTTAAAACTCATTTTCATCTGCATAAGCAAGATCAGAATCAGGAACTATATGAAAATTGATAAGATTATTTTTCCTTTGGTTGCTCTTTATTGTTTATCGTTTAGTAAGAGGGTACTTTTTTGAAGCCTTTGATTCATCAATATTCATGTAATATTTCAAAAATAACTAATACAATAAAGAAATGTCATTGTCTATTAACTACATTGCTCTTTAGTCAGGTTAATGCTTTCACAATGAAAGCTCGGCTACAGAAGTCAAGCTTAAAATATTTCCACTGATCTGAGAGACATGTCCTTTTCAGAAAGCATTTTGAAAAGTGTCTAAAAACTAGACCACAAAAGGACTTAGACTTTGCTATGCCCAACTTTTACATGCCTAGTAACCCAGTGGAATCCATAGGACTGAGTTAGGCACCCAACCTCCCTATACAATGCATAAGGAGAGAGAGTCACCTAAGAATTGGATCCACAAAAGCCAGCACACTGGGCCGGGAGCCACCTAAGCTAGCCAGTAGGAAATGTCAAGGAGGAGGGTGGGTCCTAAGCCCTGTCCCTCAAAGGGACTTTGGTGCCTAAGTCCAAGTCAGACTTTCCACTTGAGATTCACACCTATAAATCCCTAGGCTGTTTTTTTGGGGGAGCGGGGGGAAAAGTGGAGAAAGAGGTGGTGCCCGTACCTGCCCTCCCCTTTATAAAATTTTTAGCCCAGTGGTTAGCGCACTCACGTGTGATATGAGACACCCAGGTTCAGTTATCACCTCTCCCCAATGTGGAGAAGGGATCTGAACTTTGGTCTCTTCTCGTCCCAGGAAAGTATCCTAATTGGGCTCTCAATCTCTCCTGTTAGAGCTGTTCCACGTGGTATAAACATTTAAACATGCATGGGTTGGAGAGAGAGTGACAATGACTCTATAGCTCACTCTTTAGAGCACCCAATGGGGAGAGCCAGGATCCAGTCCTCTTAATCCAATTCATATTTAATTATTACATTAGACTACAGCATCTGTGCACATGTTCACCATCAAAAACATAGGCTCCTAAGAGACTTTCACAGAGGAAATGTAGACACCTACTGAGTTAGCTGGTAACTAAGTGGAGGTTTTGATGCTGTCAGTGGTTCCTAAATATTGGATTTAGACACCTCAAGTGCTAGAGAACTATGTTCTTGTGTGGATCTAGCACTAAGTGATTTATCTTAAGTCCCATTTTCAAGAAAGACTATGACCCTTAGGAGCTTAACTCATTGACAATCAATGGGACTTAGGATGCTAAGTAGAGTGACCTTATGGCCCTACACTGAAAACAGGACACCCAGAGTGGATATAAACCCTTCTGCCCTAGAAGGTTTCCCCATCCCCTCCTCTGTTCTTCCCCCTGACCCACTCTGCTTCAATTTCCCTCATCCCTTGCCCTCTGCTCACCTCTCTGCACTGAGGGAATATGAGTTGCCTGGTGTAGTCACTGCTGCTCTCCGGCCGCCCAGACAGTGCTTAATTTGTGCTAGGGCTTAGCCCCGGGACCTCTTTCATTACATATTAAGCACTGCATGGACATCACAACTTTTTGGGGGGGCAAAACTGGGCTTCTGTCCAGTCTGCGCCCTCATAGGGCAAGAGCAAATAGGACCAATGCCCAGTTTTGCCAAAACATCATGACATCCAGGACAGAGCTTAAACAGGGGACTGTCCTGGCCAAAACAGGACATATGGTCACTTTACTCCCAAGGGCCAAATTTTCAAAGGTGTTTAGACATGTAAATATGCAGATAAGCACGTAGCAGGATTTTCAAAAGGGCTTATGTAAGGTTAGGCACTTAACTCTCATTAGGATCATTTAAGAATTATTTGAAAATTCCACCAGTCACATATCTGCACCTTCAAGCATCTAAACACCTTTGACAATCTAGCCCTAAATATTTAAGTCACTTTAGAAAATATTGTGGGATTCTAGGTAAATCCCACATTCCAGGTGAGTGGCCTTACAACTGGGCTATAAGCTATTTTGGCCTCTGTCTCTAGAAATTCCATCCTGGACCTGAAAGAAGTTTTGGTTTTGACAAATCAGCATTTTCCAACCAAAAAAAAAAATTAGTCTAAAAGTACCCAATCAGCTCTAGCTGGCAATATCACAATAATGCTGCAATACTGCTGTTTCTACTCCAGGCACAAATTTGTTTAATTACCAAGTGAAGACTGAGAAATGAAGCCGTTAGTACTCAGGTGTAGACCATGGCTCCTCGCAGTACTGCTAGAGTACTTCTCACAAAGAAAAGGCAAATTAGCAGTACTCAATGTGCCCCAGCCTTCAAGCAGAGTGGAACAGCAAATAGTCAGGGCTCTGGCCTGCAATCAGGCAGGGATGAGCACGAAGCAGTCTATGGGGCTCAGGCAGGGGTGACTGAGGAGCACAGGCCTCCTGGCCTACGGAGGGGGTGTACTGCCACCCCAGGGTCAGCAAGGAATCCACCTGCAACACACTGACCATGTTTCTGGTTGCACCACAGGCAGACGGTAGTCTGGTTCCTCTGGGCTGCTTCCTATTCTCGCTCTCAGGTGTACCTGCATCCAGGGCTTGTCCTCAGTCTCCCTGGGATACACCACCAAGGATAGCAGTGGCAGCCCCTCAGCATCAGGAGTGGCACAGTTCTCTGGAAGCTCATGCTGGTCCTCGGGGCAGCAGCAGTTCTCCTTGGCATCCCACTCCAGCAGCAGGGAAGAAGCATTTGTCTCCTTTGGCAGCTCCCTCTCACAACTGAGTTGCTGGGTCAGCCTTTTGTACTTCCTCTTCCCGTCCCACCCCTCTGCTTCTGGCATGGGGGCGTGGCCCTCCTGGTTCCACCCACCTCTGAGGGAGGCCACGCCTCCTCATTACATCAGGTAATACAGATTTGAGGCTGACAGCTCAAATTTACCTCTGCCTCCCCGTGCTTATGCCTTAAAAGAAGTTATCCCCTTAGACTATTCCAAATTATTGGCAATTTATAATTTCATACAAACGCCAATTTCAAATAGAACCTGTCACTCCGTGATTTACAGAATCATACACATTCCCCAAAAGTGGAATTTAATTGACTGTCTACCAACTCAGGGACAGATATATTTCTCTCTCACTCAGCTGTCAGTGGGAGGATTGCTATTTGACACATTTATGAGATCAAACATTGATTTTCCTCTCACAGGAGGAATTTCTTTGGATTTGACTCCCTGCCCTCTCTCCTTTCACTCCTCTTCAACTCAGTGAATTAATCCAAGGTGCTCTTAGAGACAAAGAACTAGCTTTTGCCACTCTTCAGTGACTTGGACATCACAGGGCTAGATCCTTTATAGTACACAGCATGGTGACTCTCTAGCTGCTTGCCCTGAGAGACTAGGCACTGCTGTCTATCCTCCATCGGAGTATGCCCTCTTCCTCCTCACAATCGACCTGCTGGTATAGACTGGACAGTTGCCAAAAGGTGAGTCCTGCTGTCTAGATTCAAAGCAGCAACTAGTTCCAAGAGGAAGCCTCAACCAGTTACTCTTATGGGGAATGTGAAGGAGGTTTTATTCAGCCCTACCCATTATGGTTATATGGAGTCTTTTGCATTACACGTGTGAGATTATGGGTTGTGAGCAATTCCAATCAGAAGAATTTTTTGTTTTTAGCTCATGATGATGTCACTCTCACTATTAGAATTTGCATGGAATTGTTCTGCTAAGTGTCTTGGATAGGCTTGGACTTTGAGGGTCCATCCCCTGCACTCCCTCAGGATCAACTCCTGATGGCTTTCTGAGGAATTAAGCTCTCTTTAGTTCAGAAGGTGCCCTAATTAAATACCAGTTTCATGGGTAAAGAAGCATGGCTTCCCACAGGCCGACTGGACAAAGGCTTAACTCAAGAGTAGCAAACTCCCCAGACATCCTATAGGAACCCACTCTAAATCAAACTCTGTATGACATGAATCCCCATCTCTTTCTGCTGTACTTTCAGCCAACCTCAACAAAATGTTCACCTGAAACCTCTTTTCCACTTTGCAGCAGAACAGGTGGAATACTGAATTTTCTATATAATATCTTTTCACAAATCTGTCCTCAGCCCTACAAAATGTTTCCAACCCCCTCAGTAAAGGAGAATTGCATTTTTAAATGAACAATTAATTTGGAACTTGTAAATAATGAAAATATACCGATATCTAAAAAAAAAAAAAATAGATGTCCCAATTCTCTCCCATCAAATATGCCAGGACAATGGACATAATTCCCAATTTATTAGCCCCACTGATATGCTATTAAGCACTCCAAATTTAAGGAGATGACTGATTCAGGCGTAGGACCCCAAACTAGCTCAGCTGTGCAATCACACTCGGGCTTTGCTGATTTGATATTCTTACTAGAGCTGGGCTGAAGAGGAGAAGGAGCAGGTGTCAATCATTGTACCCAGCTGATTGACATGCATCCTCAGAACATTCACTCTAACTGTAGGGGGACTGAATAATCTATCATGAGGCCACCATCTCCTCTGAGAATCAGTCCAGTAAACAGTGATTCCATGCTTCTCAGAATGGAGCACCCATGTTAATCAAATGGTGTGACACTGATGTGTCAACTTCTGCTACAAGCAAGTTACTGTGGAGATAGATTTCAAAGTCTGTCACTGAGCTCAGATTGCCAACTTCTCAATCAGATCCCCTTATTTGAACCAGTATGCCACTGGCATAGTTGAAGAAACAGATTAAGTCAGACAAAACCTTAAGGCCTGATGCAAAGTCTGCTGGAGTCATAGAGGTCTATAAAATCAGAAAGACTCCCATTGGATTCAATTGGCTTTGAATCTGTACCATAGTGTGTTTCTTTTCCACTATCCTATGCAATCCTTGAGTCTGAGTGCATAAAACTGGCAGTGATTTTTTTCTGTCTGAATAGACTTAAAAAGCAGAGGAAAAAAAAAAAAAACCTAAAAGCCTTGTTGTTATATGTATTTGCTTGCTATACTATTACCACACAATGAACTTAGTTAAATAAGGGTTAAGGTGGCTCACATGCAATTAATATTGCCACAAACCCTCAAAATCCAGCAAAGAAACCATTAAATCCCAATATGCCTAAAAGACTAAACAAACAGATACACATACTCTGTATGATACATCAGCACTTGCTCACCAAACATCCACACATCATCACAGTCACACCCAGTCTTAACTGTGGCCACTGATAATGAGGTGGTTTTGGAAGAAACTGATAAATTAAACAATATAAAGTCTCCAGGACCATATGGTAATCCCCCAAGAGTTCTGAAGGAACTCAAATATGAAATTGCAGAACTACTAACTGTGGTATGTAACCTATCACTTAGATCAGTCTCTGTACCAGATGATTGGAGGATAGCTAATGTAATGCCCATTTTTAAAAAAGGCTCCAGAGGCTATCCTGGTTAAAAGATAGGAAACAAAGGGTAGGACTAAATGGTCAGTTTTCACAGCAGAGACAGATAAACAGAAGGATCCCTCGAGGATTTGTACTCTGACCAATGCTGTTCAACATATTCATAAATGATCTGGAAAAAGGAGGAAATGCTGAGGTGGCAAAGTTTGCAGACAATAAATTACTCAAGATAATTCAAAGCTGACTGCAAAGAGTTACAAAGGGACCTCACAAAACTGGGTGACAAAATGACAGATTAAATTCAATCTTGATAAGTGTTGAGCAATGCACACTGAAAAATATAACCCCAACTATACATAAAAAAGGATGGGGCCTAAGTTAGCTGTTACCACTCAAGAAAGATCTTGAAGTCATTCTGGATAGTTCTCTGAATATATCTGTTCAATGTGGAGCAGCAGTTGAAAAACCAACAGAATGTTAGGAACCATCAGGAAAGGGATAGATAAAACAGAAAATATCATAATTAATATATAAATCCATGTAAGCCTACTTCTTGAATACTGCATTAGAATTGGACAAAGTACAAAGAAGGGTAACAAATTATTAGGGGTATGGAACAGATTCCATATGAGGAGCAATTAAAAAAACTGGGATTGTTCAGGTAAGAAAAGAGATGACTAAAGGGGAATATCATAGAGATCTATAAAGTCATGAACACTGGAGAGAAAACGTGTTATATACCCTTCCACATAACACAAGAACCAGGGGTCACCCAATGAAATTAATAAGCAGCAGGTTTAAAAAAAACATAGGGAAGTACTTCTTCATACACCACACAGTCGACTTGTGAAACTCATTGCTAGGGGATGTTGTGAAGGCCAAATGTATAAGTGGGTTCAAAAAGGAATTAGATAAGTTCATGGAGGAAAGGTCCATCAGTGGCTATTAGCCAGGATGAGCAGGGATGCAAAACCATGCTCTAGGTGTCCCTAAGCCTCTGACTGCCAGAAGGTGGGACTGGACAACAGGGTATGGATCACTCAAAAATTGCACAGTTCTGTTTGTTTCCTCTGAAGCATCGGGCACCAGCCACTGTCAGAAGGCAGGATACTGGGCTAGATGGACCACTAGTCTGATCCAGTATGGCCGTTCTTATATCTTGGATTGATAGTTGTCTCACTTCTTTCAGCATGAAATCTCTGTTAAGCAGAGCACTATAAGAGATGGAAAACAATGCCACTCTGCTTTCTACACTGGCTCCCCACAGAAAACCAAGTCAATTTCAAGGTCTTAGTCCTCTTTTTTTAAGGCTAGTTTTGGCATTGGCTCAGCTACCTAAAGAATACCTTTCACCTAGATATCACATGCTCCCCCTTCAGCCATGTTTCAGCACAGAAATAATTCAACCCTCAGCACCATGAGAGGGTTTGTACACTGCTGGCCCAAAAGCATGGACCTCCCTTCCAGAGGAAATGAGAATAACTATAGATTTTATTACTTTCCAAATTAAGTGCAAAACACACTTCTTTAAGCTTTCCCACAATATCATCAGTGAGAGAAGATACGAGGAAGAGGAGCCATACAAACACAAACAATTTTTTAAAAATTCAAAGTTTAGCTACCTCCTAAGGTGAAATCTAGCCTACTTGTTAGATTAATTCTGGCATTTGGTACGTTAAAATAAATGATAAATAAAAAAAATGAATGA
Organism: Trachemys scripta elegans; assembly: GCF_013100865.1. Classification (NCBI taxonomy): domain Eukaryota; kingdom Metazoa; phylum Chordata; order Testudines; family Emydidae; genus Trachemys; species Trachemys scripta. The sequence goes on from NC_048300.1 coordinate 72,309,943, forward strand.
AGATAGCCTATCTCCTAGAACTGGAAGGGACCTTGTCATTGAATCCAGCTCCCTGCCTTCACTAGCAGTATTGTTTTTTCCCCAGCTCCCTAAGTGGCTTCCTCAAGGATTGAACTCACAACCCTGCATTTAGCAGGCCATTGCTCAAACCACTGACTATCCCACCTCCCTGTTTGTGAGGTGTTCAGATACTATGGTGATGAGTATTAAATAGTTCTGGAGACAGGGTTTGAGTCCAGTCCCTCTGAAATGAAGGGGACAGGATAGAATAGTTTATAAACACAAGCAATGGCATATGAAGAAGAATGGCTTCTTCTTGTCACCCCATTCTCCTCACATTTTTTCTAAAACTACGACCTTGAGGCAGGCTGCAGCAAAGCTAAATTGCATCAGCACTAGAAGCCCTACATAAATCACACAAGCCATCTAAGTAACAGCAACAGGAATAAAAAAAAAAAAAAGAAATGAAAGCAGTGTTATTGATTATATCATCAAGATTTACATATGCTCCTGAGGCCCAATACCCAAGAAGCTGGTTTTAAAACTAAACATTTCTCAGTCACACATTTCTACTAGGCTAAGCTAATTGGCATTGTAGATAGGAGAATAATGGAACCTCAAATTAGCCTCCTCTGATAGCATGCCACATCTGTTTATCTGTCAGTGTGGTAATACACCAGGAGCGTTGAGTAATTTGTTTACAAAAGAAGAACAATTCACTTAAAAGTTTTGCAACTAAAGAAGTGCATCAGGAGAATAGCAACTATCCACTGATTGTATCACAATAGTAAGTGTGCAAACATCATTTGCAGACCATTAGTCAACATAATAGTAAAAGCAATGATGCTCTTTCAAAACGAACACAAGCTAAAAATGTGCTAACATTTACAATTGTTGGTTCTAACAGTCACAGCATGTCTTTTTGCCTATCCCAATTCCTATCATTAAGGCAGTGGTTCTCAACCCATGGCCTCCGGGCTGCTTGTAGCCCAATCAGCACACAGCAGCGGTCCGTGTGACACAGGGCCGGCTCCAGGCACCAGCCCACAAAGCATGTGCTTGGGGCGGCGCCTGGAGGGGGGCAGCGTGGCGGGGCACTCCGGCCCGACAGCGGAGCCGCGACTGGGCTCGCCGCCCTCCCCACGGCGCTCCGGCCGGTCGGGGAGAGCAGGGCCCCGGCGGGGCTCGCCGCCCTCTCCCGGCGCTCCGGCCGCCGGGGGCTCTCCGCCCTCCCCCCAGTGCTCTGGCCGCCGGGGAGAGCGGAGAGCCCCGGCCGGGCTTGCCGCCCTCCCCCGGCACTCTGGCCACCGGGGAGAGCGGAGCCGCGGCGGGCTCGCTGTCCTCCCCCCGGCGCTCTGGCCAGTCGGGGATTGTGGGCCCGTGGCCGGGCTCAGCGCCCTCCCCTGCCGCGCTGGGTGGGGGACGGGGACGCGGCGGGTGGCTTTTTTGCCTAGGGCAGCAAAAAAGCCAGAGCTGGCCCTGGTGTGACATCCTCAGGGCCATACAGTAGTGTGTACGTGTGTATGCATATATATAGTGTGTGTGTGTGTGGATGCGGCCCACATAACACACAGAGCTGTATTTGGTGCCCAGAATGGTAAATAGGTTGAGAACCACAGCATTAAGGGGTTTACAGTGATGATCCATACCCTGAATTGTCAAAAGAACCAGCTTCTTTTGTCTCACATTTTAGGCCTAGACTATATTAAAATAGGTCCAGTTTCTACTAATATAGATCCATCTTATACCGGGAAAAGTGTGTGTTTCTTGGTATAGCATATACCAGTTCCCCAACCAAAATAAACTATACTGGTGAGACAATTTCGGGAAATCTGTCTATGTACAATTTATTAATTCTGTTTGAGACTATGAACTCTCTTTAAGACTTTATGATTATCTTTGTGTTATGAGGGAGGAGCACCTGAGTGTCTCTGAACAGATGGTCATTAAAGACAAGCAATACATGAATAGATCTTGCAGAAACAGAACGGGGTGGCTGCATTCTAGGTGAAACCAGTTTTCTCCAGTTTTTTCTGCAGAAAGCTAGGATTTTAAGGAATGAACAATCCCCAGAAGGCAACAAAGAAATGTGTGTGTCAGAGCTGGGATTTAAATTAAATTAAATTAAATTAAAATTAATGGAGATATCCCATCTCCTAGAACTGGAAGGGACCTTGAAAGGTCATCGAGTCCAGCCCCCTGCCTTCACTAGCAGGACCAAGTACTGATTTTGCCCCAGATGCCTAAGTGGCCCCCTCAAGGATTGAACTCACAACCCTGGGTTTAGCAGGCCAATGCTCAAACCACTGAGCTATCCCTCCCACACCCCACTCTTAAAGGCTGAGAAGTTGAGGAGAGACTCACAGAAGAACTCAAAAGGACAGGTTTCCTGAGCAAGAGGGAACCTTTATGTGTGATAGATCAGTTGAAGGACACTGACTGCAGGCGTCAGAGAAAGATACTCCATGATTTGGAGGAGAAATCATGAGCTGGAGGAGTGCAATCCAGCGGAGGAGACTTGGAACTCTGAAAGGACATTGATCCCAAAGAACATTAAGGCAGGGAATGGCTTAGATGTTTTTTATTTTACCTACATCTGTATCTCTCATGTGCCCTCTAAAGTAAACAGTGATTGTTTTTGAAATCCTTCTGCAAAGTCTGTGTCTATTTGCTTCAACTATTATGTGTCCCTAAGGACTAAATGTAAACCAAAGTGCCCATCAGGATGGAGCTCTGTGAAAGGGTGAGCTTAAACTATTGAGAAGTCTTGGGATTGTTCCGGATTAGGGCTGCTGGGCCCCACTTCCAGATGGGGTATCAGACAGACAGTCTGTGCCCAAGTATTGTGCTAAAGAGGCTGGAATCAGACCAAAGGAAGCTTAAAAGCACACGGGCCCAGTATGTGGTTCCAAACACAGCAGCCTAGTGAGTCTCCAACTGAGGGAGCTCAGCCAAGGCTGTGACAACTGGTAACCGCACTTTTATGCGGGTATAACGAGTCTACACTTGGGCTTTAGCCTGCGTTGTTTAAAAAAAGTCACACCCCTAACTGACATTACAATACCAGCAAAAGTTTCTAGTGCAGACTTAGCCTAATATTTAGATTGTAAGCTCTGCTGGAGAGGATTCACCTTGTTGTTACATGTCTATACAATGGCTAGTACAATGGGGCCCTGACTGGGTCTCCTAAAGGTTACTAACTAATTATTAGCCTTTTCCACACTTGCAAAAAAGATATAGGGCTGTATTTCTCCTTTAAGATAAATATAAACTTTGAACTGACTGAGTGACAAGTTCTACTGGAGGAAATCAGAGGACTTGATTCAGAAGCAGTTTCCTATATACAGTCATTTCCCAAATGAATAGCTGGTTCCACACCACAAAGCTACATCTTATGGAACTATCATGCAAGTATCCCTTCTAATTAAGCAGTACGGAATCTGATAGAAAAAGATAATTATAGATTCACGACCATATTTTAGAATTAAACATTAAATTAGAGTTAAGGTTGAGTACATATCAGTAATTTAAGGGTAAAAGTATTACAAGATGTTCACAAAAATTATCAAAAATGAGTATTATGAGGATATTCAGAATCATTTTTTAAAAAAGAAATCCAAACAGTTTAAGGTATGGAAATGCATAGTTAAGGGACTTCAAGCGACCTTAATTCTGCTCAATAATGCCATGCAATAACCACATGGTTCTGATTAGTGCATAGGAGTTTGTAGTACCAGATTAGATTAAACTAATTTTCTAAAGACATATTTGATTTTTTTCCCCTCATGACAACACTACAAGGCATAGTTAATTTTTTTTAGAGTGCCTTAACTTCACATTTCTAAAAAGTAAACAGTGGGACAGATATAGACCTAGTGTAAATCTCTATGAAAGAGATACAATAATTCTCTCCATATCTGGCACACTTAGTGGAATATTGGAACAACAGCAGGTGTGAAAGAGGAGGAGGTAAAACTCTGTCAAGAACAGGCTTGTGTGCAGAAGAGGGAAAGTAATACGAGGGACAAATTCATCTTTATTTGGCAAGTGTGCAAACATGCATATATGTATACTGTGGCAAAGCTCCAACCTTATCTCAGTGGATCCCACACTTCCAGGTGGATTACGCTAGCCTCAGAGTCTCATTGTGACCCTCCACATAGCCCTTCTCTCTCTAGAGGCAAGGGTCACAGCCTACTGAGCCATTTTCATCATAAGCCAGCAAGGGAGGTGGGAAGAAGCAACCCTCCCTCACACAGTCTCTATTGTCTCACATTCTCTGTGATTAATCAGGGAAAGTGGGGGGAAAGGGGGAACCCAGGTCCCCCTCTGCTCCAGCCCAGGGACCTTAATAGCAGCAGCTATTGGTAGCTGACTTTTTGAAACAGGACAAGTACACTTCCCTGGGCCACTTCCCCACAACAGCCTCCACTTCCTCAACATCTACTTCACCCTTACCTCAGGGTCCCCTTCCTTAGGGTTTGTTCTACCCAGTTTCTCCAGCAGCACAGCTTCCTTCTACAACTCCTGATACACACCCAACTGGGTGAGTGGGAGGCTTTTAACTAGTTCCAGCCAGCCCTTGATTGGCTTCAGGTGTCCCAATCAACCTAGCTGTCTCCCCTGCTTTCTAGAAGGATCTTAATTAGCCCCAGGTGCCTTGATTAACCTGGCGCAACTGCCATTTGGTTACCATGGTAACAGATTTGTTTAGCCTGGGGCTAACATAGCTGTTTCTTACTACTTTCCTATAGCCATCTGGCCTTGCCCCGTCACAATACACGCACACATATCCCGTAAACAAATATCTACCATAAGAAAAAAGAAAAAATGAAGAAATATAGTTTTCATTGCCACTGGAAGACAAAAAAGGATTTATACTTTAGAAAGGGTTGCTTCCTCCTTTAGAATAGTAGGAGTTCCCAGCAGTCTGACACTTTTCTGAGCTGCACTTTCAGCTTTTCTCAGCTGCTCCCTTAAGATTAACTGAATCTTTAGCTTTGAATTATTTGATTTTTCTTTGAAATCTCACTTGGATCTAACAGACTAGAAAACCTTGCCCTGACAAGAAACTAAACTCTCTCTCTCTCACAAACACATACACAGACAGAGCGAGAGCAACAATTCCTGCTTCAGATACACAGCACGATCAAAGATTTGTTTCTGCACTAATACAAGAAGCTGCCATTCAAGGGATGTAGCCCTGCTGTGTTGTATGGTTTTGATTTTTTTTCCCTCCTGAGCTGGATAATACTCCCAGCTTCTCTTCCAATTGGCAAGGCAGGGGCTGTATAGACTGACTCCAGAAAACTGCTCCAGCCCCAAAACAGTGGTAGAATCCATTCGTTACAAATATAGAAACCAAATGAAAATATCATGACTGGAATATGGTGTATGTATTCCACTCCCCAGCCGGGGGATCTTGCTTTGAATGGAGGGGAAATACTTGTTCTAACTCAAAAGGTGTATACAAACTAGGCTGTCACAGTTGGCAGGAAGGACCTGCATCTGGGCCTCATTAGAGATGCAGGTCTTTAAAATGGAAGCATTTGATTCCAGGAGATAATGTAAGGGCCCTTTGTTCCAGAGAGGAACCCTGACCCTCCATGGGTCCTGGGCCAACAGAGAATGCAGAGAAAGTTAGAGATGTATTCATTCTACTTTGGACTTGAAAGACTGTTTTGTGTAGTGCCCTCTGAGAGGCCAGGGACATTCACTGAGTTAACCCTTCCAAGGAGTCAGGAATAAAATCATTTTTCATGCTACAATTGTGCCATGCCTCACTATGTGAATCCAAAGATTAGCTGGGGCTGCTACAGAGACCTAACTATTTGCAGTATCAGCGCCTCATTTCTCCATCACTAATTTTACTTCAGAATAGGACCATATAACATATTCTATTTCCCCCTCTTTTCTGATTTCAAGTTGGGAACATTTTCTAAGTGTTTTTATTGTTTTAAATTCTGTGGTGTCACTATGCCCCCTTGATAACATTTGCAAGTTCATGACTGCTACTGAGTGATGTAAGCACAATAGTTTTTAAGGCAATACATACTTTACATAATTTTTTTTTTATGTTTTCAGGGTGTTTCATCTTGACAGGTTTTAAAATAACTTTTCTCTCTGAAGATGAAGATTCCAGATAAGCTGTTTGACTTATACCCTGGTTCCACATAGAAAGTTTATTGCAAGTTGTCTTGTTCGCAAGACTAATTATGGTATTGGCAATAAGTTGTTACATTTTATTTTGCTGATGGATGACAGTTGAGTGACTGGTCGTTGAAAAAGAATCCTAGCAATCAACTATTTTTATAGGATCAAACTTTCCATGAACTGATGACGTATCTCTAGATGTTTTCACCTGGAGAAGACCTTCCCAGTTTCCTCAAAAATGGTCTCATCCAGATTTTTGATAGTTTTGGGAGCTCACAGACTTACAGTCTCTGTAGTATGCAAAACCCCAAATATTTTTAAAATATTGGTTTAAATAGGAACTTTTCCTAGCTGATACTCACTGACAATGACCTAATTTGAACCTGAATGGATTAAGTTGTGTGGTTCCAAGATAGGCCTCTTTCCTGATTTGTCCAGAGACCTTGGAAGCAGATGCCGAGAGACAGAGTAAACACAGTTCACCAACCATAAAAATCAGGAGCAAGACTGATAAGCTTTGCCTTTTGGGTCAACAAGCCACCTGAGGGGAGGCTGACACTGAAGAATATCCAAGACTAATCACAACAAGCACCACCAAGCCACTCCAGCCTCTCTATGAGCCTGAAGGAGTCCCATTAGTGAGAAGAGCTGTGCCAGCGGAACATTACTCTCTGGCTTGTCTGCAATTCCAGTTACTATTCTACATAGGTCCAGAAGATGGTGAGAGCTGAAGATGTCACAAACTCCCTTTTATCTTAAGTTTCTTTTTTCTGTTTTTGTCTTTTGTCTTGATTAGCTGGGAGGTGTCCCAGACTATTTAGCCTTTTCAGTTTTGGGGTTTGGAAGTGAAAGTGTGGGTGTGTGCATGCATGTGTGTGTGCGTCCACCCATATACTCCACATAGGAAAGGCACCTGAAAGAAAAGTTCCCCAGGTTTAAACAGCCCTAAATAGTGTCTGTAAAATTACTCGACATTGAGTGTCTTCTGTGTTCTCTGTTACAAGTCCTGAGAGATTTGAGACTGCCATCTGAAATTTCTGGTGGTTTTTTGTTTTTGTTTTGTTTTTTAAAAGGTGCAGGTGGGGGCTTGTCAATAGAGTTCTATTAAAGTCTGTATTATAATCTCCCATCTTTTTTTGAGGGGGGGAGGTGAGAGGAGGAGGGAGGGAAAGGGTTAGCTGCCACACAAGAATTGAAATCTAGGGAGGATGATCTATTTGGCTCTGAGGTTGTTTCAGACATTAGATAACTTGTTTTTTAGTGGTACTGTATTTAATCATTCAAACTGTACATCTGATTGACTTTGGTAAAATTCTTTAGTTAGGACAACCAACCGGACAGCTACCCTCTTTAGAATTTATAAGGACTGATTAGTTTTAGGATTAAGGGGATTACGGTATTTATGTGATGACTTAACTCCAATCCAATATTGAGACTAATTTGTTAATTTGACCTTGATTTCATATTGAATAGATAGTTGTATTGTTTTGTATTTAGTTTAGTTCAATATAATTAATAGTAGGTTAGCTTTGGTGATATATTTTCTTGATTTTATTTTTGTTTAATTAAGTGTTTTGCTAAAATTTATAGAATAAATACTGACTCACATTTCTGTCGATAAGCAATGTGGGTCCAAAAAACTTTGAGGACCTAGATGGATATCAGCCAATCAACTTAAAAGCCTGACTGGCTCCCGCTAATTAGTCTCTTTTGTAGTCATAGACTTTAGGGCCAGAAAGCACCAGCAAATCATCTTGTCTTATCTTCTGATTATCACAGGCCTCTAAACACCACTCAGGACTTGCACATTAAATCCAACAACCAAAATTACAGCAAAGTATTACAGCCATCAGGAAATGAAATTATTGTGTGACAGGCAGAGAACAATATCCAAGTTCCCTGCAATGGCAGAGAATTGATTAAGTGAAAGAGAACTTATCCTGGCAAGCACCCCACACTGCAGAGGAAGGTAAAAAACCCCAAGGTCACAGCAGTCTGACTTGAGAGAAAATTCTTATCCTACCCCATATATGAAGATCAGTTTGACCCTAATCAGGTGAGCAAGAACCAGCCAGCCAAATACTGAGGGAAAATTCCCAGGGCTAGCTCAATACCGTATGACAGGGTGAATATCAGAAAGTTCAGATAAATATCAAAATGTTTGGGGGTGTTTATCTTTACCTCATCTAAACCATTTGAACTGGGCTGAATATTTTGAGGAGAGATTTCCTTACAATGTTTTGATACTTCTTCCAGGTAATACAGAATTTCCAAACTGCAAAATATAATAAAAAGGAAAAATAACTGTTGTTTTTTTCAAACCAGATTCTGATTGAGTCAAGAGGGGAGATTATTATTTTATCTCAAGATTGGTTCACATCAAAATATTCAAATCCAAGTCTCCACCCAAACTTGCCCAGAATTCAGGGTATGTAGATCCATAATTTTGCTTCAGTCTGAATTTTATCAAAGCCCCACTTCTATACTGAGATTTAAAATACAAGGACGCAGACTTTCATGAGCTACATGGTGAATCAGTGGTTCCGCTCCACCCCCAATCCAGCTCCATTCTATCACCATTCCATTTTGGCAGTAGAAGCCCTATTATAGAAGAAAAATTGTAATGCAGTGCAAGGGTTTTTTTATTATTATTATTTTTATTTTGCAAGAGTCAACAAATGACTAAAAGAGGACAGGACTGCAAGCCATAGCACAGAAATGAGAGAATTATATGACATTTTGACATTCTTTTCTTTGTGTCATACTTTACAGCTAAAAAAATAAGGATTAAATTCATAAATAGTCCTTCACTCAATAATACAGTCAAATAATACTTTAAATATGTTAATTAGCTAAAGCAATTTGTTTTTAAATAATGTGTCTTCTGCTTTGGGGAATTCTTTCTTGGATACATGCCCCCTTTCCCCGCTCCCCTCATCCCATTTCATAATCAAGTTAAAGCAAATAGAACAAATCCTGAAGCCTTTACTCAGTTTTCACTCACTCCTTACTCAAGCAGACACAGTTAAAATGAATGTGACTTTTGCCTGAGTGAAGTATGAATAAAAAATGCATAAGAATTTGGCCCACTGTTAAGATGAAATACCTTCCATTAATTTTCTTCAATCTATTAAAATGCTGCAGATTTGTATGGATGAGTTAAGACACACTCAGGAATGTTAAGATTTCTACTTCAGCCTGGTACATATTGCACTTCAGGAGTTTTAGTCAGAAACAAAACATTCCACAGTGTCAGTCTCCGCCACCGAAAGTGGGCCGAGAAAAAAAATCTATTCCTATTTATCTCAGGCTTGGTTAATCATCAGGAAATTGAATCAAACCCGGCATGCTCACCAATCTCCCCTGGGCAGATTTCTAGTTGCAGTAGAATAATTGTATTATAAGGGTACTTCTATAGAGATGGATGTACTACTAGAGACTACCAGCTTTAACTTCAATAAGAAATAATATTAAACTTGGAAAAAATACCTTAAACACAGAATAATAGTAATCCCTAGTGTAATGAGATCTTGAGGATGCTTCCTAATTATAAAATAATAATTGGGCTGAATAAACTTCAAGGAGAAAGGACAACTGCCTTGCTGACCTATAGAGAAGTGAGGAATATCATGCCAGGAAAGGCCTGATCCTGCTTCCATTTGAGCAAAACTCCCATTCACTTTCATGGAGAACAACACTGGGGCCTGAGGAAACTAATGAATCAAATCACCCTTAAAAACTTTATTTAAACTCCTTTCCCTTTCATCAGTTTGACAGCTTCACTTAGTTTTTCTAGTAGTTTCTTCCTCTCTCATTTAAAAATGATAACTTCCCAACAACTACCCAGAGGGGTGCTGACTATCATATGAAAACTGATGAAGGTCCAGAAATCAAGACCCACCAAATCCACCATTATGCCCAAATATCTGGTTCTGACAGACACTTACCCTCAGTCTCTACTATGCCTTAATCGTCTTCTATCTATGTCCCCAGAGCTCCTTAACCTGTTTGTTTTATTGTGTCTCTCTACTAACTGCAACGGCACTAACTCACATCCTACAGCTTTGATCACAGCTTCTACTGCTACTGACAGCAGGAAAGCTTTCTTGAGTGAAACAACACTGGCAAGCAGCAGGTGGAAATAAAAACAAAGAGGCTCAGGTGTTCTAGGGACATCAGTGACACTACAGGCCAGAAGACAGCAGCTGGAGTACAAACAGGATCAGATGCACCTGCAAGAGCAAGAAAACACACACATTAGTGACCTGCAATTCCACATATATACACATAACAAGAAATAAGAGGGCAAATTATACAAGGATGCTTGTCAAAACAATTTAGCAGACTAATCCACTAAGACGCTAAGACAACTTATCCAAATCCTGGATACTGCCAAAGCTCTTAATACTGAACAAACAGATCAAGGAAGCCTCTTTCCTACAGTGCAGAGGCAGACAACACTTTCTGTAAACTGGTGCATCTTGGGAATGTCGTCACTCATTGTGCCAGCTTATCATCAGCCTCATTCCCAGCAGTACCACAAAGAATAGAGATACAAACGTAGTGGATACATTTGTAGCATTCACTATGTGCTAGGCATTTTTTAAACATTCAAGAAGGGATAATCCGTATTCTGATGAGTTCACAGTATAAAGGACAGGTAGACAAGCAGACACAGGTTGAGGTAAAATAACTGTCATTGTATATACAAGTCAACTTGATTCACTGTAAACAGCACCTCAGAAACAAAAGGGGGTTAAAGGTGGACAGATTTGGGGCCTTGTAGATAAACTCAGGGAACAACAATGGAATAGAGGGGACAGAAATGGTGGCTGCACAAAACTCAAGAAAGCTAAATAGGGAGAACAGTCATTTAGCATTTTGAAGATAGTGACAAGTGCCTGGATCCACAAAGGCAGGTGTGAAAGTGAGCCAGTACTTCGTACCGGTAAGAACCCGCACCGGCCCATACCCAGCCCATATTAAAGTGCTGCCGCTTAAAGCACTACCGCGGTAGCGCTTTAATGTCCCTGCCCCTTTTGCCTCCCCTGTCGGTGGCTCTGCCGGTACGGACCCTACTGGCAGGGCTGATGACGGTGGCGACAGGGGGTGTGTGGAGGGGCAGCAACATTAAAACACTGCCGTGGCAGCGCTTTAAGGACACTCCTTTGCCATGGCAGCACTTTAACATTGCTGCCGTTTCCCCCTACCCCTCCCGTTGGCAGCCCTGCTGGTAGGGTCCGTACCGGCAGAGCCGCCGACAGGGGAGGCAAAAGGGGCAGGGACATTAAAGCGCTGCCGCGGTAGTGCTTTAAGGATGGTCCTTTGCCGCGGCAGTGCTTTAATGTCGTTGCGTCCCCCCCCCTGGGGGGGGGCAAAGAGAGCAGCTGCTCTGGGGCTGGTGATTTAAAAGGGCCTGGGGCTCCGGACACTGCTGCCGCAGGAGCGGCATCTGGAGCTCCGGGCCCTTTAAATCAACATGGGAGCCCCGGGCAGCACGGGCCAAGGGCTGGCTGGGGGATGCTGATCCCCCCCAACCCTGCCCCTTCTGCCTGAGGCCCCGCCCCTTCTGGGGGCAAGAGCCCCCCCTCCCGTACCAGTACGTGTCCTCAGTTACTTTCACCCCTGCACAAAGGTATTTAGGTGCCTCAATCCCAGACTAAGGCACCTGAGTCCCAGTTTTGGCTCCATTACAAACCACAAAACTCAAGCCTAACACCTGTGGGAGCCTTAACTCACTCAGCACCTAAGTTTTTGGAGTAAAAGATCCTTCAGTGCCTATGTTTCTGCTTCTAAGACGCGCATTGCAGCCTCCCTCTAAGCACTCAGGTGCCTGTGTCCTACCAGAATCCCGGAATGATTCACAAACCAGGCCTTTGGCTGCCTAAGTGGCTCGTGGGGCCTGATGCAATAGGCATGCTCAGAGGTACCCGAACCATTGGACTACAGAGCCATTTATTCTCACTCTCTCCCCCTCTGGCCCAATGACTATTCCACTGTGGAAAAAATACTTAAATAGTCATTCGTTTTGAGAGAGAGAGAGAGAGAGAGAATGACTCTGCAGTCCAGTGATTCAGGCACCCACCTGGGAGGTGGGAGACCCTGGGTCTAGTCTCCCCTGCTCCAATCGCTCTTTCATTATTTATCCCCAGTGCAACAGTTTCAACAAGCCCCACAGTTTATCATATTCCACTGAGAATTGGAAGAACCCTGTTCAAATCCTCTCTCCCACTTTGGCTGGGGCAGAAATTGAACCTGGGTCTCCCACAACCCAGGCAAGTGCTCCTACCTCTGGGCTAAAAGTTATAAGGTGGATACCACTGCCTCCTCTTCTAGCTTGTTGCAAAACGGCATAGGCACCTAACTCTAAAGAGCGAATCAACTGTGAATCACAAGCAGAGACAGGGAGAGATAGAAGAGTGGATCTTAGCACACAGCCCTTTCATCAGCGTCTCCTATTGGCTAGCTTAGGAGGCTCCCTACTTAGCATGCTGCTTTTTGTGAATCTCAGTATAAGGTGCCTATCTCTCCCCATTCATTGTATAGAGACTTAGGTTCCTAACCCAGGATTTGTGAATCACAGTGATTTTCCAGACAGCTAAAAGTTACGTGCTGTGGTATTCAGCATCATAATGTCTAACACCTTTTGAGCCTGCAGGAAAAGAAGTTCTGATACGATGTGGATGGCATCATTGGATGGATTTAAATAGAAGAGTGAAATAATCAAACTGATGGCCAAGGAAAATGACTTTAGCAGTTACATCTAGAATGGACGTAAGGGGACAAAGAGTATGTCTGGGAGGCAGGGGAGCAGGATGTTTTAATAGCACAGGGGTCGGCAACATTCGGCACGTGGCTCGCCAGGGTAAGCACCCTAGCCAGCCAGGCCAGTTTATTTACCTGCTGATGCGGCAGGTTCGGCCGATCGTGGCCCCCACTGGCCGCAGTTCGCCGTCCCGGGCCAATGGGGGCGGCGGGAGCCACGGCCAGCACATCTCTCAGCCCGCGCCGCTTCCCCCCCACCCCCCATTGGCCCGAGACGGCCCGCAGTGAGTGGGGGCCGCGATCAGCCGAACCTGCCGCATCAGCAGGTAAATAAACTGGCCCGGCCCGCTAGGGTGCTTACCCTGGCGAGCCGTGTGCCGAACGTTGCCGACCCCTGTAATAGCAGATGATGAGGGCCTACATGAGATATTTAGCTGTGAGGATGGGGGAGGGAAAAGATGGTCTCTGGAGATCTTGAGATGGAAAAAGTAGCAGGATTTAGATGTAACCTGGATGTGTGGAGCCAGGAATAGGGGGGAGCCAAAGGTAACTCCGAGAAGACTGGCATAAGACAGTGATAGGGAAGTATCAGGGGGTAGCCGTGTTAGTCTGTATCTACAAAAACAACAAGGAGTCTGGTGGCACCTTAAAGACTAACAGATTTATTTGGGCATAAGCTTTCGTGAGTAAAAACCTCACTTCTTCGGATGCATAGAGGAAGTGATAGGGAAGTTAGTAGTGTTGTTAACAGTAATAAAGAGAGGAGGAGAAGGCTGGGGAGGGTCTGGTCTGACCATGTAAAACAAAAGTTGATAACAAAGAATGCAAGAAGAGATATCAGAGACACACACTGAGATACAGGGTTAGATGCAAGTAGACAGCTCAGTGCTGGAGAGATCAATTTGTGATTCATCAACATAGAAAACATAGCTGAAGCCCCATGTGCTAATGAAATTGCCAGAGACAAGGTGGAGAAGAGGATGAGCAGAGGCCCAAGGACAGATCCTGGGTACAACTACAGAGAGTGGAGGAAGAAGGAAATGGGAATAGTCAGAAAGAGAAGAGATAAATCAAGAGGACAGTCTTCTAAAACCCTGTGAGGACAAGATGTCAATAAGGAGAAGATGATCCAACTGCGTCTGAAGCAGAGGATAGACCAAGGAAGATGAGGATGACGACTTATATGGAGCTTAATGCAGTCTAAAGGGTCCAGCAACAGAGATCCAGTTGCATAGCTGACACTCAACTTTCTGACCTGAATTTTGCCTAAGGATTTTAGAACTGGGCTCCAAATTGTTTGAGACCTAAAAGTAAGGGAAGTTATTTCATTCAAACATAGTAGTCTTACAAGTTACTATTACTCATCTAATAAAATGAAAATAACTGACATGCACTCGCATAAGGTTTTTCAAAAATCCTTTCTGTGATCATCATTGATTTATTCAGCCAGCAACCATTATTTTTCAACTGAAAAAAAGGCCGGCTGATAGTGCAATTACCCACTAAACAGAGTCTGCAGCGCAACTTTGTGATTTACAGCAAAGCACTTAGGATGAATGACCGAACCACACAAGTATAATTATTATAGGGACCGTAACAAACCATTTTGCGTTCCAAAATAACTGATTAATATTGGAAAAACATTGCTGAAGCTGGATTCTAACTCTCCATGCTGATAAAATACATAATGTGATACCAAATTACCCAATAATTAAAAGAAAAACATCAATCTTTATTTTTTAGTTCAAGAATATTTGAAAGGGAAGAATAAACAAATATTTTCATGTGATGATTAATTTTCTTGGTAAGAAATACCCTCAATGCATAGCAGAGAACTACAAAACTTAATACATTTAGAACTTCATTTGCAGAAAGACAGACATGAAAAGTCTGATTCTTATTTGACAATATAAAGGGGCCTTACAGGGGGTAATTTATATCCAATTCACACTGCCAGAACTGTGTAAAGAGACTTCAGTATAAATGAGAATGAAGCTTTAAAACATTTGTTCATAATTCTCTTACTGGCAATAAAACTCTCAAAATCTATTTGACAGTCTGAGTTGGCAAAACTTAGCATTACACACATACCAGCAGCCAACATCAAATTCATGAAAATGTGCACCATATAAAAGTCACTCAGAAGGAGGGGAGAGAAAAGCATGATGACAACATGCTTTTGAAAATGGTGGGAGTGCTGTGGCTGGGGTTGATGTACTGGGTTGTATTGTATGGCTAGGATTAGTTGGTGGGGTGAGGCAGGTATAAAGTGAAGCATGTGTTTATGCTCCTCTGGGCAGGAGACAGAATTTTCTCAGGGGCTGGTCTAAGACTGTGGAATGAACTCCCCCAGGAACTAAGGACTGTCACAATTCTCACCACCTTTCTGCTCCAAGTACAAGGTGCATTTCTTTGACCTTGACATCTCTAACATAACCATAGAGCAAGAGCATATAAACACCCTACTAAAACAAGACATTCCACTGCACATGCTTCTCCCATGGGGACCGGAGGAGCAAACAATCAACACATGACAAATAGGTAGTCATGTTGTTTAATACGCTACTGGAAGGCTCTCAGATATTAGAGTGATGTGCATTATATAAGCACCTACATAGAATAGAACAGAAATGCTGTCTTGAATAGGGTTTCCTTCATGCATAAGGGCCTTTAGGGAAACACAATTACCCAGATTGGAATTTGGCAGGACACCAGGGTTCATACTTCTATTCTTACAATAAAAAAAAAAAAAGCATTAATATTTTTAATTATCTAATGTGAACAAGTTGTATGTTTCATCCAAAAGAGACACAAGGATGTTTGCTGACCCACAGATTATTCAGATTTTTTTAACTCTCTCTTCCCCTGCCATTATGGGCATCCTTATATTGTTCACATCATTGCAGGATTGTGAGACTTGTCAGGGGCTCACCAGACAGATGATAGTCCATCCTGTGTGCAGGAAATCACCATCTAATAATCAAAAATATGTCTACCTCCACCATTTTCAATACATGTATAAATGGTATCTCTCGTGGTGTTTCATGGGCTATGCAAGGTTCAGACTCAGTTTGGAGCCCGGCCTCTGGGACCCTGTGATGGGGTTAGGTCACAGATCCCAGGCTCCAGTCCTGCCTCAAATGTCTATACCACAAGTAAAGAGTCCCATAGCCCAAGTTCCATAAGCCCAAGTCAGTGGATGCAGGCCAGCCACGAGCGTTTAATTGCAGTATAGACATACCCAATATGGCCATCCAGATGAGTATGGACATATTAGGGCTAACTAAATTGCAGCAGCAAGTGGAGATAAGGGTATTGAAACGGGCTGCACATCAAATATGTCCATATTGCAGCAATTGGATAGGAAGGTTGTGGAGCCTCCACCACTATATGTCAACCAGCTGAGATGTTAACGTCCAAAGCTGAGGGAAATAAGCTGCATTTGAAAAATGCAAGAGGTAAGCAGCGGAGGAAATATAAACAGGGTCATAGCTCTTTCCCAATGCTCCTCCTAGGGTGGTGCCTCTCCACACTGCCTAACACCTGGAGTAGTATTTAAAAGCCCTAACGTAATATGAAGTTTGCGTATTTAGTAGTGAAAGCCAAGGAACTGATTGATTTCTGGGAGTCTTATGATGTCTTCTTCGTTGTTTCTGAATGTAGCTTATACCATTGTATTATTTGTCCCCCCCCCCCGCCCCCACTGTGACATCTTGAACTTCTCAGTACAGGAAATGGGAATTTTAAAAACGTATCTGCATCATAAAATATGCTATCAAAAGCAGCAATCTCTTCTAGCCACTGTGAAAAGCTCTAGTGTGAAAGGACAATAATGATCAGACTAACTAGAGGTTAGTGCAGCAGCCAGAGTGGAAGAAAACAAAAGAAAATCAGCTTTTTATTACTCCAGAGATAGCATCCTTCCCTTCACCATTCAATAAGGACACATGCAATGCTGAATGTTGTTGTCCTAGGCAAACTGGAAAATGTTCACTCTTCTTCCAAGCCGATAGTTACTCATATATTAAACATTCACTGAATATTTTCATGTTTCTAATATTTTGCTACGCTAAGTGATCACCTGCTCTGCCAATGCAGGTGATCACTTAGCGTAGAGCTGGTGTGGACCACATGACCATTCTGTGTGTTTTAATTCAAAAGAAAACAGAATTATGTCTTTAAAATAAATTTCTAGCAGGGTATGAAAACTTCTCTCAACAAGACACTTCATCCCCCACTATTTGCCTGATTGTGATATGGGATAGAAACCCTACACTGGACAACAACAGGTTAAGTAGCCGCCCTGGCCTCAAGGAGCTTCACCCCATCACACTTGTAAGGCATGCACAGGTGGGAGGAAGAGCTTAAAAGGGGATCAGGGCAGGTCACTTGTTGACAGACTAGGGAAGAGAACAGACCTTCAGCTCCTGTGGAAAGGGCTTACAACTGCACAAAGACCCTTCCCTGAGGGAAGGAAGGGCCAGTTTCTGACATGCCTTGAGAAGGAATTATTCCTCTCTATTTCTTAATAAATCAGTTTGTGACTTGGGTCCCAGTAGGGGCCAGCTGTGGTCACTCAATTAGGGTGAACTGCAAAGAATGGGGCAGACAATCCCCGTACATATGGTGGATATTCCAATACTTAGATTTACCAAGCCAGCATAAAACAGCTTCTTTATTATCTTGCTCGCTACTCAGAAGTCCAAACAATTCCCTTAAAGTGATCTATCCAGATACCCACGTCAAATATGATGAAAATTTCTGTAAATCTTATTTCATCATATAAAAGAAAAGGTTCTACCAATCCCAAAGGATCATACACATTACCTCCCAGGTTAATAAATGTTTCAGATCTTACCTAAATACACGGTACAGCCAATTCTTACTAACTAAACTAAAATTTATTAAAAAACAAAGAGAGAGAGTATGGTTAAAAGGTCAATATACATACGGACATGAGTTCAATTCATTGAGGTAAGGATTCATAGCAGAGATGGTGAGCTTCGTAGTGAAAAATGTTCTTTCAGAAATAGTTAATAGTTTATAGTTCAATGTCCAAATCTCATATTCAGGGCGTACCAGCATAACTGGGACCTCAGTCTTGCGACTCAAACTTCCCCTGATGAAGCCTAAGCAGATCTGATATGACAGCATCAAGACCCAAGGATCTTTTATACAATTTCATGTCTTTTGACAAGTTGGAGTTCCTCAGGGAACAAAAGGTAATTAGGATGACTTTGAAGGAGGTCCATCACTGGTACTTAGCTCTATGAATTAACATAAGGCCCTTTGCTTTTTCGTCCACCATTCACAGTACATTTCAAAGAGAGATTAATATGGAGATATCCCATGTTTACAATTCATTTAAATGATAGGATCTTCTTTTGACCTCTGAATTATCAGAATACAGCATAGACAGGGACTGTTGATTACATTGCCCACCCTACTCATACATATGTAAATACACAAAAACACAAACTCATGTTTTTTGAGGGTTATTTATTTTGCAGGATGTTTAATCCTTTCTAGCCATGCGTCATACAGTTTATTTGTGTTAATTCCCCTTGCTTTTTTGTTTATGGATTATGCTGGAAGGGGAGAGTCTTTAAAATGAGCTGGCTCGAGAGCCAGGTCACAGGAAGAGGCTGGTCACCACACAGGCAGAGTGGCCATCGGCAAGAGACACCCAGTGGGGAGAGAGAGGTTATGCCGTGCCTGGCCAAAAGTAGGTGCCAGCTGTGAGTAAACCCATTCACACCAATCTACAATATAGATGAATTAATTTAAGAAAATATCTAAATTTGACTTTGTGAGGAAAGACTGAAGAGAGTCACTGGGCTTTAGAAGTCAGACACCGAACAATCACAACCTGAACAAGAACTGGATCACCAGTATTCATAAACTAGCTTGAATACAGAGTGCATGTAAGCAAGAATTGACAAAGGACTTCTAGCAGACATGAAACTCATCCTTGATCTTCTCAAAGAAATATAATGGAGCTATATTACCGCTTAATCAGAGCAACTGCAGTCAGTCTAAGCTTATAATACAGTCCCATCTTTAAACTTCCAGCTTTTCACAGATTTCCTTAGTTTTCTTTGCAGTTGCCACTCTGTATCTAGAATCTTCCAGTTTTCAGTACTTCCAAGTTTCTGGACTTAGCATGCCTAGAGTTCTCCAGTTCCTGAATCCTGCAGTTCTTCTCCACTCCAAAAGTTATAGCCTCTGTATGTAAATGAGGGATACACAGGCAATTAGCTGATTAGCTTCTAAACAGCTCTATCCTAGGTGTGTCTAGGGCTTCTACTGTCATAACACTTACTTGCCAAATACAGTAATTGAGAATCTCAAAGCTGTGCATAATGGACTCTGCTCTTTGCCTCTCTTGGATTTGGAAGCTCTTGCTTACTAGACTTAGTTTCTAGTCATGTGTTGTTAATCGTTCCTTGTCAAATCTTCTTAGTTCATGTTGTGGTTTCACTTTCAGATATCAGAGATAGTAAATGTTCTCTTCTTGTTTATACTTATGTTAGACAAACTTTTAAACAGATAGAGAGATAAAGAACTAAAACCCAAACCATTTTATGTTAACATAATTATATCCAATAAAACAAGGCTTAACTACACAAGAGTTGCATTTGCCCTGGATCAAAACACAAGTACTCTCTTGCTCTATCTAGTGACCTGGTGAGGTATGCTTTAGACCTAAACTTGCAGAGATTTCACCATAGCTCTTTTATGACAGCCAAGAATCCAATGTATGGATTTATGGTACTACTGCACCCATCAGTTCTTCTTATATGGTATTTTGATGTATATCCCATGTGATATTATTGATCTCCATGTGGTTGTAGTCAGAGCTCAGTTTGGTCCCATGTCTGAGTTACAATTCGCATGGTGGTGTGTTTTGATGCATCTATCTTGGGGGGGGGAATACACACACACACACACAGAGACACACACACACACTTATTTAAATAGGTTTAATCCTTTACACAACAGTAAAGAAATGTAGGGTATTCAGATGGATCACAAAGGTGTCACATTCTAGGGTGCAATCCAGACCACTGATGGGTTGACAACATCTGCCCTGTAACCTTGGGTGCCTCATAATGCTTTGCTGCTGTAGATCCCAACCTGGGTTTCAGGCATGCAGGTCACACCCTGAATCTGTATATAGTTGCAGCCCTGATCCAGCAGCTCTGACCCAGCAGCCTGCCAGCAACACACCAGTCACCATCTGGCTCCCACCAGTCTGGGTTACAACCAGCAAGATAACCCCAACACACTCCCAGTCCCAAATTTCCCCAGAAACGTGTGCCCTGAAGGGTCCAGCCCTCTCCTGGACAGCTCAGAGAAATAAGGTATATTGCTACTGTAAAGATATAAAACCACATCACAGTTTATTAACTTGACTAGGAGTAAATACAAAATTCCCTTCAAACAGAGAATTGGTAAAAATGAAATAAATTTATTAACAGACTTACATAGGATTAAGTGAGTTCAAGTATAAAGAATGAAGATAGAAAGAGTTACAACAAAACAAAATACACTTCTAAAATTCCAAAACTTAATCTAGTAAGGTACAATCTTTGCCTAAGCAGGTCTCTCACCTATATTCAACCAAGGAGGGGTTGATATTGCTGGGAACTGAAGGCAAGGGCTTTGTACCTTGTGTCTGTCTACTGAAGGATGCCAAAGATGGCTTCAGTCCTAGTTTATATCTTCCAAAGTTCAATGAACTTGTTTCAAGAGGCAGAATGGCCTCACACATTTCTTCCCTTCTTGTGGTTTCCCATCCTCCTGTATGATTTCTGTGTAAATGGGGCTTCCAGTTTTTTCCTGATTCCACTATGCTTATTTTACATAGAAGACAAGAAGATAGCAATGACATTTCCTCCTGTCTGGGCGGACTGTACATCCGAATATCAATGAATATCCAGAATTCATTATAGAATGTTAATCCATACATTTTACTATATTAATTACCAGTTGTCATTAGCTTTCAGAAAAAAAACTCATTTATGCATTCTTATAAAACAGCAATATTGTATATGATCATTTGATTCAATTGCTTATCACTTTAGGTTCAGCACCTGTCTTCATAGACCAGTAAACCTTTGAAATGGATTCTTCTGAGGTTTACCCCTTAAAGTCAAGTTTATTCAAACCACAAGGAAGGAGACATGGAGTCTGGTGGTGAAGAAAGCTCCATGCTTTTTCTTCCCCCACTTGTTTGCTGAGAGGCAAATTGTTCTACTTCCTGCCATCTCCTTCCCTTGCTGTCTTGTTGGTCCTGTTTATATGTAAATACAGACCTTCATTGTCTTTGCCTGAATATTGGGCACGTCAGAGAATCAAAGACACATTCCTTTATCTAAGACAGACCTATTTAACAACTCCCCCTGACATACTTGATTTACACACACCTTAATGATAATTCCAGCATATATTCATAATTCTTAATACACATTACATACGTACATCATGAAAGAATATTAATTATCATTGAGTTATAGTTGTCAGATGAAAACTGGCAAGGCATATTTTATGCAAAGATTATTACAACAGTGTGTAGGGTGTGAATACAGGGACACTTAGTGTCACAGAAGATACCTTGATTTTTATCCTTGGCTCTCCAACTATTTTATTGTGTTATCTTGGACAAATCTTTTAACTTTCATCACCTTAGTTTTTCCAAATATGAAGTGAAGATAATGATACTTACCCATTTTATAAAGTGCTTTTAAATCTACAAATGAAAGGCTAGTTGAGTGCCAAGTATTATGATTAGAGTCAAAAGTAATCTTACACATAAAATTGCATGCAAATTCGACCATACCTTCCAACAGCCTGTCTCCTCCCACCTGAATGCTGAAATTCAAAGCATCTCACTCACCAGCTGTTGACAATGCAAAGTTTAATAGAGAAAAACATGAGTATCTTTTTATATTCCATTTAAGCAAAGAAAGCTGCTTATCTCTTTTGGAAAATAGGGACCTAGATGTGCATCTCCAAATTATGTTCTTGTCTTGCCAATGGCTGTGCTCTCCACCTGTACATGAATGTCTAAGGAATTAAACCAGTATTCTGAATATTTACAATCAATTATTAAATAGCAGTGATAATTAGAGCCAATGGGAAGTTTATAGAGATTGATTGCTGCTTTACAAAAATGATTTGCATTCTAACAGGTGTTTTATTATAATGTCTGTGCAGCTTTCAAATGCAAGCACCTGGAACATGCTCTGTGGCTCCATGCCATCAGATTCTTCTAAATAAATGTATATGATTACAAACGAGTATAACGAAGCCAGTGAAGCAATGCAGCATAACCTCCATTTTGCCAGTGTATGAATCACTCATTCAGCAGTATCTTGGGCTGTGGTTGCCATGCCAAATGAGGTTAATGAACAGCCCACTATGTTTCTTTGCCTTTGCTACCATACGGGACAGAACAATACAGCACCACTTGGACGAAGCAGGTGCTGAAATGTGTCCAAGTGAATGAGTCTGTATATCTGAAATAGTACATCATCTATTATGCTCAGTCCACATTTCACTTCCTTTTTAATTCCATCTCTGAATATTTCTTCTTTGCTTCCTTTGGTGCTCAGAGATCATTTGCATTTTGTCAACAGATTGCAGTGGAAAATCTGTTTAATTTCTTACCTCTTTCTCATGTGATATCATTATAGTAACTCCTCGCTTAATGTTGTAGTTATGTTCCTGGAAAATGTGACTTTAAGCGAAACAATGTTATTTGTTCGAATCCAATTTCCTGATAAGAATTAATGTAAATGAGGGGGGAGGGTTTAGTTTCCAGTTTTTTTTCACTATATATATATATATATATATATATATATATACACACATACACACACACACACAGAGTATAAATTTTAAACAAACAATTTAATACTGTTCACCGCTATCATGATTGTGAAGCTTGGTTGAGGTGGTGAAGTTAGCGGGTAGAAGAGGGTGGGATATTTCCCAGGGAATGCCTTGCTGCTAAATGATGAACTAGCACTCAGCTGAGCCCTCAAGGATTAACACATTGTTGTTAATGTAGCCTCTCACTCCACAAGGCAGCAGGAATGGAGGGGAGGAGAGACAGCATAGCAGACAGAGACAGACACACATCTTGTGTGTGGGAAAGAAAGAGAGATGCACACTGCCCCTTTAAGTAAGCTGACCCACTCTTAAGTGCATTGTCTTTTTAAGTGGATCAGGAAGTTAAGACAGCAGCTGCTGCCTCAAGCTCTCTCTGTCTCTTTCTGTCTCTCTCTGTCCGTGTCCCCACCCTGCTCTATATGGAGAAGGGGTAAGCGGGGTGTAGGAGCAGGGGGGAGGGGGACACCCTGACATTAGCCCACCCCCACCCCCCACCTGCACAGCAAGCAGGAGGCTCAGGGAGCAGCTCCAAGGCAGAGGGCAGGAGCAGCACATGGCAGTGGCGGGGGGGGGGGGGGGGGGACAGCTGAACTGCCCCG